>NC_091454.1:66053268-66295768 GCF_027789765.1 Dendropsophus ebraccatus | reverse complement strand
CGAGATGGAAATCCTCTCGTTGCTGACTCCACGCCATCTTAAAGTTGGGACGGTGGTGAGTGACAATGGGAGCAACATTCTCTCCGCGCTGCGTTGAGGAGGTATGATACACGCCCCGTTTATGGCACGTTTTAAACCTAATAGTTACACACTTTCTAAAGTCTTCATCCCATTTACAGACTTTGCTGTCAATGGCTCCAAAGCTGTGTAATCATTTCAGCCATTCAAGTCGCTCTCACCACATCCTCCTCGACCTGCAGCGGAGGAATGGTCTTCCCAACCATCTGCGATGTAGTCACGCGGTGGAATTCCACCCTCCACACGCTGAACCGGCTCTATGAGCAGAGGAAGGCCTTGACTGATTTCCTCTTGATGCAGGCGGACACAGCAACTACCTGTGTAACCTGGAGCTTGGCCAGTGGCAGCTCATGCGTGACACCTGCCGCTTGCTACGACCCTTTGAGGAGGCCACCTTTCTGGTCAGTGGGCAGGACACAGGACTGAGCGCCATCATACCCATGCTTCACGTACTGGAGCTGATGTTGATGTGACTCAGTGGTGAGGGGGAAGAGGTCTTGCCACTATCGCAGCCTGGGTCGCTGGAGGAAGGCTTGGCGGAAGAGGAGGGAGAGGAAGTTGAGGAGGTGGACCTGAAGGCACAGGAACTCTTAGGGGAGACGGGTGGAGGAGAAGGAGATGAGCCTTCCTGCCAGACCAGAGGGGGACCAGAGGAGGATATGCAGGGCTATGAGGAGGATGAGGAGGATGGAGGCAGTACCCATTGGCAGTATGCTGTGGAGACGGAGGCGTGGACTCCTTCCCACTCCCTGGTGGAAATGGCTAAGCGCATGTTGATATGCTTTCGGGCTGACCCACGCTTGCAAAGGATTTGTCAACGGGACAACTTCTGGCTGGCCACACTACTTGACCCACGGTATTGCAACAAGCTGTGTGAATTCATTCACTCGTTCCAACGGGAGGAAAAAATGAATAATTGTAGAGAGGAGCTGGGTGCACAGTTAGTGGTAGCCTTTGGAACACTGCACTCTCATTCACACCATACCCACCAGGGCCACACGAGCAGCGCTGCTTCCTTCACATCCTCCTCTAGCAGCTTGGGTGGCATGAGCAGTGGCACCAGTCTGAGGCTGATGTCCATGATGCACACTTTCATGCAGCCACAGGCCGGGGGGACCGGAGCAGCCGCACAGCAGCAGGACATGGCGGCACACCTCAAACAGCAAGTCCAGGTATTTTTGGACTCTACGTTGTCACCTAATGTGCCGGAACCCCTGGACTACTGGGTGGGAAAATTAGATGTCTGGCCACAACTTGCTGAATTTGCTTTGGACATACTCTCCTGTCCGTTCAGCAGTGTGTCATCCGAGCGAGTTTTCAGCGCAGCAGGTCATATTTTCAGTCCCAGGAGAACCAGATTGTCCTGTGATAGTGTGGAACGTCTGACTTTCATCAAAATGAACGCCACATGGATAGATAAGGACTTTGTGACACCTGCTCCTGATACCACAGAGTAGGATTTGGTCCTGTTGTCACCAAGATGTAGGACCTTTTCTGCATCTATTATGGCCTATATGTGAACTAGACCTTACTGGTCATTCCACCATTCCTGCTGCCCTGCTACCTCTCGCCTGTCCATGCACCTCATTATTCTGCTTCTGCTGCTCATGTCACCCCATTACAACTGCTGCTCCTGCCCTGGCCTCCATCTTGGCTACTGCTGGGCCTTCACTGGCCTCATAATTGGCTGCTGTTGGGCCTTAACTGGCATCCATGTTGACTACTGCTGTGCCTGCCCTTGCCTCCTTGTTGGCTACTGCTGGGCCTTAACTGGCATCCATGTTGACTACTGCTGTGCCTATCCTTTCCTCCTTGTTGACTACTGCTGGGCCTTAACTGGCATCCATTTTGACTACTGCTGTGCCTGCCCTTGCCTCCTTGTTGGCTACTGCTGGGCCTTAACTGGCATCCAGGTTGACTACTGGTGTGCCTGCCCTTGCCTCCTTGTTGGCTACTGCTGGGCCTTAACTGGCATCCATGTTGACTACTGCTGGGCCTGTCCTTGACTCCTTGTTGGCTACTGCTGGGCCTTAACTGGCCTCCAGGTTTACTACTGCTGTACCTGCCCTTGCCTCCATGTTGGCTACTGCTGGGCCTTAACTGGCATCTAGGTTGACAACTGGTGTGCCTGCACTTGCCTCCTTTTTGGCTACTACTGGGCCTTAACTGGCATCCAGGTTGACTACTGCTATGCCTGCACTTGCCTTCATGTTGACTACTGCTGAGACTTAACTGGCATCCATGTAGACTACTGCTGCTCCTGCCTTGCCTCCATGTTGGCTCCTGCTGCTCCTGCTTGGCCTCCATGTTTGCTACTGCTGTTCCTGCTTGGCCTCCATGTTGGCTACTGCTGATCCTGCCTGCCCTCCATGATGACTACTGTTGCTCCTGCCTGGCCTCTATGTTGGCTACTGCTGCTCCTGCCTGGCCTCCTTGTTGGCTACTGCTGGGCCTTAACTGGCATCCAGGTTGACTACTGCTGTGCCTGCCCTTGCCTCCATGTTGACTACTGCTCGGACTTAACTGGCATCCCTGTTGACTACTGCTGCTCCTGCCTGGCCTCCATGTTGGCTACTGCTGATCCTGCCTGCCCTCCATGTTGACTACTATTGCTCCTGCCTGGCCTCCATGTTGGCTACTGTTGCTCCTGCCTGGCCTCCATGTTGGCTACTGTTGCTCCTGCCTGTCCTCCATGATGGCTACTGCTGCTCCTGCCTGGCCTCCATGTTGGCTACTTCTGATCCTGACTGCCCTCCATGTTGACTACTGTTGCTCCTGCCTGTCCTCCATGTTGGCTACTGTTGCTCCTGCCTGTCCTCCATGTTGGCTACTGCTGCTCCTGCCTGGCCTCCATGGTGACTACTGCTGATCCTGCCTGCCCTATATGTTGACTACTGTTGCTCCTGCCTAGCCTCCATGTTGGCTACTGCTGCTCCTGTCTGCCCTCTATGTTGACTACTGTTGCTCCTGCCTGGCCTCCATGTTGGTTACTGCTGCTCCTGCCTGGCCTCCTGCCTGGCCTCCATGTTGGCTACTTCTGATCCTGACTGCCCTCCATGTTGACTACTGTTGCTCCTGCCTGTCCTCCATGTTGGCTACTGTTGCTCTTGCCTGTCCTCCATGTTGGCTACTGCTGCTCCTGCCTGGCCTCCATGGTGACTACTGCTGATCCTGCCTGCCCTATATGTTGACTACTGTTGCTCCTGCCTAGCCTCCATGTTGGCTACTGCTGCTCCTGTCTGCCCTCTATGTTGACTACTGTTGCTCCTGCCTGGCCTCCATGTTGGTTACTGCTGCTCCTGCCTGGCCTCCATGTTGGCTACTGCTGCTCCTGCCTGTCCTCCATGTTGACTACTGCTGCTCCTGTACTGGCCTCAAATGACTATTGCTGGACCTCCACTAGCCTCAATGACTACTGTTGCTCCTTCACTGCATTTGTGACCTTTTTTCCTGCGTAGACCCTGTAATGGTGAGTTTCCTGCATAGACCCTGTAATGATGAATATTGAAGTCTTAAAAAAAAATTTGACTTTGAGATATCGAAAAGGTTATGATGTTACTGACATGTAGAGCCCTAAATTCAACCAAATACACTACCCCCGTATCATATAGATGCTTTAAACTATGAAATCCAAAGAAATCCAAAATTCAGTCAAACCGAACTTCCCGAAAAAATCCGAAAGTCCGGTCGGACCGAACTTTTGAAAAGCATCTCTAGCAGTGACATCCATCACCCATAGGCTACCATGTGACAAAGACATATACTTTTATGCTGGGTTCACACTACGTATATTTCAGTCAGTATTGTGGTCCTCATATTGCAACCAAAACCAGGAGTGGATTGAAAACACAGAGAGGCTCTGTTCACATAATGTTGAAATTGAGGGGATGGCCGTCATTTAATGGCAAATATTTGCTGTTATTTTAAAACAACATCTGTTATATTGAAATAATGGCAGTTATTTACTGTTATATGGCGGCCATCCACTCAATTTCACCATTGTGTGAACAGAGCCTTTCTGTGTTTTTAATCCACTCCTGGTTTTGGTTGCAATATGAGGACCACAATACTGACTGAAATATACATAGTGTGAACCCAGCCTTAAAATGTACTTCTGTGAAGTGAGCTGGGGGATCTGCTTCCTGTAGGTACAGTGTGAAGGCACATGTATCTTTCTAGATCACTGGGCAGCCATACCACATCAGAAATCTTAGGCTCCATCAGAAGACAACCCTGCCAGTCTCTTAATCACAGCAGATGAACAGAGTTTCCTCACAGCCACCTAGCATATGGGGAGTCTGGGCTTGTGTCACATGGAACTCTGCCGATTAGCAGATTATCTACAACAATGGATTATCATCCTGGGGCCTCAGAGGAATCGGGGCTAATCAGGTCTAGTGGCTTCTAATGTTTATGAGTCTGTTCTGCCTGATAAGGCTCATGTCACCTAATGTAACTGTGGGTCACACTCCAGCTTGCTACTTCCCTAAAATCACTTGTCCTGCCTCTGTTACAAGTTCAGTTACTGCCCCCAAAGAGGTGAAAACTCTCATGCGCTTCCTATCACATGAACATTGAATAGTTTGTTAGTGTTTCTCAATCCATGCCTTGTCCCGGGCGTCCCTTGTCTTCTGGTACTGGTATATGGGTAAAAAAAAACTCCTTTATTCTGTTAGTGCAGTGTCAATGGGGCAAGGCCTAGAGAATCCATGCCCTAGGTCTGCAGTGCCTCTCTACCTATCTTTCTTCTTTGTCAGCACACCCCTTTGACTCCTTATTGCTGGAACAAAATATGTTTTTTACCTGAATACGGGCACCAGGAGACAAGAAAAGACAGGGGCCAGGTATAGATGAGGAGAAGCTAACTGTACTGGTGGTTTGGGGTGGGGGGGGGGTTGCATTTCTCAACAACAGCTGTGATTTATGCAAAACATATGTTGCATTTGATTGAATGGAATCCCGGCCAGAGTGTATACACATAGTATAAGCTCCAGCCGGGATTCTATCCGACCACACAAAAAACTGACATGTTAGTTTTCTGCGGCCGCTATTCATTGAATAGTGGCCGCACAAAACATGTCAGCGGTTCCGGCCGCACGCTCCATTGTGTGCAGCGGTGAATTGGGATGCACCTGCATCCGAATTCAACAGAAATGAAGATCATCAGTAACATCGGCCGTTCTGTGACCTGCCGGGTCACAGAACTACCAGTGCTATATGTAGTATAAATTCTTCCTAAGGCTGGGTTCACACGCAGTATATTTCAGGCAGTATTTGGTCCTCATATCAGGTCCTCATAGCAACCAAAACCAGGAGTGGATTGAAAACACAGAAAGGCTCTGTTCACACAATGGTGAAATTGAGTGGATGGCCATCATATAACAGTAAATAACGGCCATTATTTCAATATAACAGCCGTTGTTTTAAAATAACAGCAAATATTTGCCATTAAATGACGGCCATCCACTCAATTTCAACATTATGTAAACAGATCCTTTCTGTGTTTTCAATCCACTCCTGGTTTTGGTTGCTATACAGCCTCAAATATACAGCCTGAAATATACGTAGTGTGAACCCAGCCTTATAAAGCTGTATAACACAGACATCCATTAATAACCTTTAACATAGCTCCATGTAAAATAGAGATGTACAGCATAATATAATAAAAATCACAAATATATATGGCAGTATACTGCAGAATCTGTTGGCGCTATACAAATAAATATATTATTATTATTATTTATTATTATTATTACACCTAAGTAAAACTAATTTAGATATTCAAACAGTACAATGAACATGCCTATGTCAGATTATACATTTAGGTAACCCCTATATTGCTATAGTGCTCTATGTTCCCTTTAAACTGTTTAACTGAGCTATAAAATAGCATGGCCTACTTTATTATTCCATTTTTTTTTAATGACTTATACTGGCTGGAAAGGACCCAAATGTACACTCTTCTGGTCTCCCTCTGGCACTGGAAGGCTAAGGACACATGTAGCTTGTACAATGGGAACTTCACAAGAGGCTATATTATATGTGCTGATAATTAAACACTTGTGTAATGTTGACCCTATTGTACTCTGTTGTTTGCCTACCACATATGGTCTGTATGAAAATATAAAATGGCAAATAAATAATATATATATATTTTTTTAAAAAAAACACTTAATCGCTGGCCCATCGCTCACTTCTGACCTGTTGAAAAATAATCTTCCTGTGTAAAAAGGAATGTGCTAGGGTGGCACAAGCAATCTAGCAACTGCACTTATTATTAGGCCAGTGATCTCCTGTATCGGCACCCATTTACAGCATGGCTCAGGCCATCTAATATGACCTTAATATTACTCAGCAAATGTAAACAAGAACATCTGGTTGCTCCCCATGAAAGACAATAAAAACAAAACTTCAGATAGGTCTGGTAAAAAAAATAAAAAAAAATTATGAACACTTAATCTAAATATTATTCATGTCTTCAAGGCCAAAATTGGCACGGCCCCCAAGGGGTTAAATTTAACTGTCCATTACTACTACTGTGTAAATACAAATTCTTCAATTCCAATAAAAGTTAAATCAAAGCAGCAGCAAGAAACAAAAACTCCCTGTGTGAGCTGAACCTCCAGCTTTAATGTTTTTGAGCAATTATAACTTAAGCTCGGATAAGTTTATAGCCACGTTAGGAACACTGAGAAGCCAGTGATGTAATTAATATACGGGAAAAAAGTCTGTGGACCGTTTAGCTTTCAGATGTATTGAAAGCGAGACTTTTTTTTATAGCATATTCTTTTTTTTACCACCTTTGTATTTTGTATTTAGCATAGTACGATAATACAAGAACAGTTATTCAAAGATCAAAAGTATTCTTTCTAGCTGCATGATGTAACTTCAGACTCCCAGACATCCTGGCTGATACCCTACATCTTCCCGGTACAAGACTGAAAATTCATGTCCCGCATATAAGAGAGGGAGCAATCTACTTCTGTGGATGTGATAATTGTACAATGTACAGTATGTAATTTAAGGTGAGCTGCTTATTAAACGTCAATGATGAATGATTTACTCTGCAGTGTTTTGTACAATTGATGGAATACAAATGAAAGAGTTTTACACACCTTTACTTGTACATGTATAATGGTATGGTTAATATTATTAACTAAAATAGTAAGAAAAAAGTACAACTCCTGAAATAGGCACTTTTACAAAAATGTCAGAGAGACATGTCAAAAGTTTTTATCTGTCGAGGTTTGAGTGTTCAGAGAGAGACCGATTGAGAGAACGAGCTGGGAAAAGTTGTGTTCAGCACGGTCCTGTTCAGCCTCTGTATCACGTTAGGAGACAACTTCATAATGGAGGTCTATTGGGCATGTCTCTTTACACTGTCAGAGTGAAGAGAGGATTGCATGGCAGCCTCTGATTGGTCAGGGTCTCAAAACGGTGTAGGTTATGTTTCCCAGTTGATACAATAAAAGTAGGCTTATGTTTATCTCCCAACCGTCCTGGATGCGGCAGGACAGTCCTGATTTCGGGGTTGATGTCCTGCCATTCCGGGACAGCCCCCATGTTTCTCGCTTCCTTTAACTTTTGAGGGACCTTTTTCTCCTGTGACCTGTTGGGAGCCTGTCAGTCACAGCCCTGTACTGTGAGCGATGCGCACGATGACATCATTTGTGTGCACGCAAAGTGGGGGAGGAAGCAGACGCTGGACTTCCTGCCCTGCCAGTCTCAAGAGGCAGCCACAAGAGAGTCTGGCAGGGCAGGGGGCATACAAAATTCAGAATTCAGGCAGAAATGAGGCCCTGTGCAGATTTTTGCTATGGGGCTTCATGAATCCTAGCTACGCACCTAATAGGATGATACATATTTAACATTCTGTATGTATATTGTAGATCTTATTACATCTGTTCTTGTTTTGTAACAAAATCCACATTCGTTTAGTTGACCTAACAAGCAAAGAACCCGTGTGGGTAAATTTTTTTCTAAAGTTTTTTGCCAAGATACCACTTAATACTTGTCTTTCTAGGAACACAGAGTCTTAATATAAAGTGGCACATTAAGAGTGAATCCCCCTACATAAACATTTTGTACTTTTCTCAGTTCCTTAAATGGTCAACAAATTGCTTTCAAAATATACAACTAAATTGCCTGTGTACAGGAAAGTAGCCAAAATGACCTTGTTGACAATGCAAATTTCCAAATGTGTCATACTATCCGCTTCACCCGATATTTTTTTTACTTTCAATGAGATCTTGTCACTTACCATCGTCAAGGCAAACATAAATTATATGAAGAAATTTATATAAAACAAGAGTTGTTTGCATTAAGCTCAATTAAAAGTCTCCTTATAAATGTTCAAGACGTGAGTCAGAGAAGTGTATGATGGCAGTTCCCACTAATTACAGAACACATAACACCGATGCTCTGCAAGATTTTCCACATTATAAATCACCTAAAAGGAATTAGGTGAACTGTTCAGAAGCAAACAGACAAATGACAGACAATAGATCCAGTGGAGCTTTTTTGGCAAAATTTTAAGAACAGGTCATGGTGAATTAGCTAATGAAAATACACAGTAAGAGACTTAAACAAAATGTTTTTGTAATCAGACCAATGTAGAAAGATCACCCATCTACAATGAGACAAATAAAGTCTGAGAAGAGAAAAAGAGTTAGACAAAGTGTCTCGGAATCCAGGGTATCTCGACACCCAAAATTGCTTAACCCCTTAAGGACTGGACCTGAAATGGCCTTAATGACCGGGCCAATTGTCACTTTTGAGTTTTCGTTTTTTCTTCCTCGCCTTATAAGATCCATAACACTTTTCTTTTTCCAACTACAGGGCCATGTGAGGGCTTGTTTTTTTCAGGAACAGGTGTTCTTTGTAATGGTAACTTTCAATCTGCCAAAAAATGAATGACGGAACTCCATTTTGGGGGGTTCCATGTTTACGTAATGCACTCTACAGTAAAACTGGCATTTTTTTCTTTATTCTATAGACCAGTCTGAACACAGCGATATGCAGGTTTTCTAATGTTTTACTATTTTTATTGGCAGTAAAACTTTTTTTTGCAAATAGGTGTATTTAAAATGGTCCTATTGTGACTCTTATAGCGCTTTTATTTTTTCATCTATGGGGTCGTATGAGGTGTCATTTTTTGTGCCATGATCTCTTGTTTTTATTAGTAATTTTTTTTTCTAGATCAGAGGTATTGATTGATTTTTATTATTTCCTTTATACATAAAATGTAATTTAAAAAAACAACAACTTTTTTTACAGCTATTTGTTCACGCCGTACACCATGCGGGAAGAATATTGTTTTATTTTAATATACCAGACGATTACACACACTACGGTATATTATATGTTAATTAGCTTTATTATTTTTATGTGTATTATGTATAAAATGGAAGGGGGGGGATTTTACTTTTATTGTGGGAGGGGCTTTTATAGTACTTTTATTGTCCCTTTAGGGGACTTTTACCTACATACATCTGATTACATACACTGATCACTGCTATGCCATAGAATAGCTGGGATCAGTGTTATCTGTGATCTTCGGATAGAGCCTGCCTGTGGCAGACTCTATCAGAAGACTAAAGACCTGACTGCACGGAGGAAGGTAAGGGACCTCCGGCACTCAGCGACCAAACTTTGCAAAAAAATTTATTTGGGAACTAAGCGAATATTTCAAAAAGTTTGTACGAAAGATTGCCCAAAATGGAGGTCGCACATAGTACATTAAATTACAACAAAAGGCCAGTTGCAACGGGCTAACCAAAATCCCTCACATCAAAGCAATCAGCTCTTGTACATTGAACTGAATACATACATGTACACTAGCTAGAGACAGATAGGTAAAGGGAAGGAGAGGCAGGGTTAGAGAGGGATATAGAAGATTGATTAGTTATCAGGGATAGAGTGAAGGTAGTAGTGTAATCTGTGTAGCTGTAAAAATTGCTACTGTCCACTTTGTGTGTTAGTACACGTTGTCAGACGTTTTCCTGGGTGAAGTTAACCCTGTAATTAAGGAGAGAGTATGTTTAGGCAATAATAAAGTGTTGTCACAGACCATTTCCTATAACTATCTCCTGAGAATAATCGGCCACAGAGGTTGAAGGGGGGCTGCACCGAGGTTTTCGTGATATGGATCACTCTTGTTGGTCTCCCTCAGGGCCAACTCCTAATATTGTTGTCTGAGGGGATCATAGGGGAGATTAGGTATTATCGTCCAACAGCGAACATCAGGTACAACGGTTTGCAGTCTATCTGTGTAGTACCTTCAAAATGGCCATGGGTCACTTAAGATGGATCAATGAGTGCAAATTTTTCTATTTTTTTCTATCAAATACAACACATATACCTCATACGTAATATACCAGAAGTATAGGTGAATACTCACATATATAGGGGGAGATTTATCAAACATGGTGTAAAGTGTAACTGGCTCAGTTGCCCCTAGCAACCAATTAGATTCCATATTTAATTCCTCACAGACTCTTTGGAAAATGAAAGGTGGAAGCTGATTGGTTGCTAGGGGTAACTGAGCCAGTTTCACTTTACACCATGTTTGATAAATCTCCCACATAGTGCTTATATAGGGTCTATTTGGGCCTAAATATCACAATAAATGGAAGCATAAGTTATAAAGTAGGATGGACTTCTGCCCAATGGGAAATACTATTAAAGTCATTTGTAAGGCACTTGTAACAAGCACCTTTAATCAGCATCCATTAGGGTGCAGAGAACACCTTTAATAGCCACTTGACAAAGGGTCCATATTGAAGTTTTCCTATAAACACCAGAAAACAAAAGAGTTTGGTGACTGCCTTGGTGTTGATGGTGCTGATGCTTGAATAACTCATCGGCTTGGCCTCTGACCCCTGAAACTTCTGGACCTTCTCTCACTCTGGCACACACAGATGGGCACCTGTGAATGTAGAGGTGAGTTCCGGTGGAAGGATTGCCACTATGGGAGAAGGTGAGATAGTGTAGTCAACTTGGGGGACTCCATGGTTTGAATGAGAACACAATCATTTGGGGGGGATACTCTTTTAGAACACACACAAAATACAGTATTAGCAGCACAGTTACATTGGTAGTTAAGTTGATAAAAGACATATGTCCATAAAGGTAAATTAATGGAGAGGATACAACAGGAATAAAACAAAGTGAAAAAAATACATATCTAGTTGGTTGGCCATACACATGAGATTTTGATCAACCACAACATGGCTGGTTAAAGTCCTATGGGATCATGCTCAAACTCTTGTGCCATCAACTTGACTGACAGATCATTAAAAAAAATATGACCAAACACATCTATTATCATATGTGTATGGAAAGTTTAGGAATTTTGTTTCTCTCTATGTATCCAGTTGGAGATAAAACCCCTGAAACACAGAGGTGCTCAATCTTCTTAAGATAACAAGCTATTTTTAATTTTAGAAGTTTAAAAAAATAAAATAAAAATAAAATCGAAAGATTAAAGATGTAACCAAGTTATGTATTTTTGTTTTTTACCATTGTGTAAACTAACTATGATTTAAGATATGATTGTGGCAAACTCTACCCATATTGAGACTTTCGTAATGTCATTAGTAGTGCTGAGTGGAGAGGCTGACGTTACATAGTTACATAGTTAATACGGTTGAAAAAAGACACATGTCCATCAAGTTCAACCAAGGATGGGATGGATACAGGGAAGGTGGAAGGATGATAAGTTCTATACATATGCATTTATATTATTTTGGTCTAAGAACTTGTCTAGCCCTGTTTTGAAGGCCTCTACTGTTTTTGCTGTGACCAGATCCTGTGGTAGACTGTTCCACAGATTCACAGTTCTCATGGTAAAGAAGGCTTGTCGCCTCCGGAGATTGAACCTTTTTTTGTCCAGGCGGAGGCAATGACCTCTTGTCCTTTGAGGGGGTTTTACCTGGAACATCTTTTCCTCATATTTCTTGTAGGGGCCATTTATATATTTAAATAAATTAATCATATCTCCCCTTAAACGTCTCTTCTCTTTTTTAATCTCTCCTCATAACTAAGATGCTCTATTCCCCTTATTAGTTTAGTTGCCCGTCTTTGTACCCTCTTCAGCTCTAGAACATCCTTTTTATGAATCGGATTCCAAAACTGGACAGCATACTCCAGATGAGGCCGCACCAAAGCTTTATAAAGCGGTAATATTATATCCCTGTCCCGAGAGTCCATGCCTGTTTTAATGCATGACAACATCCTGCGGGCCTTAGAAGCAGCTGACTGACATTGTGTGCTGTTCTGTAGTTTATTGTCTACAAGTACACCCAGATCCTTCTCCATCAGTGACTCTCCCAGTGTAACTCCCCCTAGGACATATGATGCATGTGGGTTATTAGTACCCAGGTGCATAACTTTACATTTATTCACATTGAACCTCATTTGCCAAGTGGACGCCCAAACACTCAGTGTGTCTAAGTCATCCTGTAACATCTGCACATCCTCCATAGACTGTACTGTACTACAAAGCTTGGTGTCATCTGCAAAGATAGAAACATTGGTGTTAATTCCACTCTCAATATCATTAATAAACAAGTTAAACAGAAGAGGGCCCAGTACTGACCCTTGGGGTACACCTCTTATTACCGGGGACCATTCGGAATAGGAATCATTGACCACCACACTCTGGGTATGATTATTAAGCCAGTTTTCAATCAAGTTACACATTAAACTTTCCAAACCGATAGACTTTAACTTACCCATCAGACGTCCATGAGGAACTGTGTCAAACACTTTAGCAAAATCCAGGTACACGATATCCACAGCTGCGCCCCCATCCAGGCTTCTACTTACCTCTTCGTAGAAACATATCAGGTTGGTTTGACAGCTTCTGTCCTTCGTAAAACCATGCTGGTTATCACTTATAATACTATTAGCCACTACATATTCCTGGATGTAGTCCCTTATAAGCCCCTCAAATAGTTTCCCCACAATGGACGTTAAGCTTACAGGTCTGTAGTTACCTGGGGAAGTTCGAGAGCCCTTTTTGAAAATCGGCACTACATTTGCCTTACGCCAGTCCCTCGGCACAATACCAGTAAGCAGAGAATCACTTAATATTTCATACAAGGGTAGAGAAATTACAGAACTGAGTTCCCTAAGAACTCTGGGGTGTAATCCATCAGGCCCTGGAGCTTTGGTTACATTGAGTTTATTTATTTTATCTTGGACCATATCTATAGTAAACCAGTTCAGTACATTACATGTGTTAGCAGCACTGGCCCCACCCACCTCAGTACTGGCCCCACCCACAACAGCTCCAACCTCTTTTCTATATACAGAACTGAAGAAGCCATTAAGTAACTCAGCTTTCTCCTGATCCCCAGTTATTAACTCCCCGTCACCATTATTTAGGGGTCCTACATGCTCTGTCCTTGGTTTTTTTGCATTAATATATTTGAAGAATTTTTGGGGGTTTCTTTTGCTATCTATGGCTACTTGTCTTTCATTGTGAATTTTTTCTGCTTTTATTACATTTTTACAGGTTTTGTTGACTTCTTTGTAATGTTTAAAGGCTATAGCTGACCCCTCTGATTTGTATTTTTGAATGCCCCTTTTTTCTCATTTATAGCCCTTCTAACCTCGGTTGGAAGCAATGTGGGATTTGATTTTAACCATTTATATTTGTTACCCATAGGAATATATTTAGCAGTACAGTTAGTTATTGTGGATTTGAAGATTTCCCATTTATTAACTGTATCAGTATGTGACAGCAGCCGCTCTCAGTCTATGTCTAGAGTTTTTGCCCTCCCAACATGTTTTTCTTTTCTACACTTTAAGCTAAAAGTCGCTATATTGTGGTCACTATTACCCAGGTGTTCATGGATAGTGACATCCCCAACCAGCTCAGCATTGTTAGAAATAACCAGATCCAACAAGGCATCACTTCTAGTTGGCTCCTCCACAAACTGGCCCAGAAAATTATCCTGCAGGAGGTTAAGAAATTCCATCCCCTTTGTGGTTATAGCTGAACTGTGACCCCAATCTATATCTGGGTAGTTGAGGTCCCCCATTACCACTACTGTCCCCTCCCGGGCAGCCCGCTCTATTTGTCTATTCAACTGGCCATCTACCTCCTCAGTAATGTTGGGGGGTCTATAGATTACACCAAGAATAATTTTTTCACTCTTTACCTCCTTCTGTAGTTCTACCCACAATGCTTCCACATCATCACAGTCATCGCCCACTATTGCATCTTTTACACTCATTTTAATATCATTTCTGACATACAGACATACTCCTCCTCCCCTTAAAAATGCTCGGGATATGCAACGTATTCCGAACACTCTGAATTTTACTCCCTGCGGCTGTAGACAATGGCTGTATTCAGAGCTAAATACAAAATTGACCTATATTACAAAATTTATGTGCACTGTGCTACATAGTGTGGCATAGTCAACTGATCCGAATAAGGGTACATTCAGACATCTGCATTTTCTGGTTGAAGGAACACTCGGCACATGGCATTTAACCTGATTACTGCAATCTTTGTGCATCGGGTACCAGCTGAAGTGCTATGTCCATTTGTTTTATGCCTGCCATCATAGACAGACTACTTCTGATTCATTTTTATGGCCCTCTTTGCATAGGTGTTACTGGTCCGTGTCGCAACTGGGGTCCATACCAGGGCCTGCCAGCATTTTTTGGCAGCACAGATCACCAATTACCTATGCAATTACAGTTCTCTAGGTATGTTCATCTTTAGTGCTGTCCATAGCTGCAGATCTGTACCACAGACAGCAGTACATAGGTATAAACTGGGCCTTAACCCTGCTGTTCTGTTCGGTTCTACTATACACACATAGGGAGGCATTTATTAAGTCCGGCGTGCCCCCGCAGCTCCGGCGCTACGGAGATTTATGTAGAGGCGGACTGCCTCTACATAAATCCCGTGTGCGCCGTTGCGCACCGCCGAAAACCTACGCCAGCTGAGGACTGGAGTAGGTTTTCGGCGTACATTTTGGCAGAACGGATGATAAATCGCGCGGACTCTGAGTCCGCGCCCTCCGTTCCGCCCACTCTCCGCCCCCTTTCTGCCCCCTTTCCGCCCCCTGGCGTACTCGGCGGAAAGTGCCGATTTGCAAATATTTTATTCGCAAATCCGCCATTTTTGCTTAAAAAAAGACGCAAATCGGCACTTTCCGCCGAAAATCATCCATTCGCCGGATGATACATGTGGCCCATAATGTTTTGGTCATTTTTGACCGGGCCTATTAAGGTCTGAATTTTTAACTAACTATTGTTTTATTTGAATATCTTTTGCATTATTAGGCTGGGTTCACACTACGTATATTTCAGTCAGTATTGTGGTCCTCATATTGCAACCAAAACCAGGAGTAGATTAAAAACACAGAAAAGCTCTGTCCACACAATGTTGAAATTGAGTGGATGGCCGCCATATAACAGTAAATAACTGCCATTATTTCAATATAACAGCCGTTGTTCTAAAATAACAGCAAATATTTGCCATTATATGGCGGCCATCCACTCAATTTCAACATTGTGTGAACAGATCCTGTTTTCAATCCACTCCTGGTTTTGGTTGCAATATGAGGACCACAATACTGACTGAAATATACTTAGTGTGAACCCAGCCTCATACTGTATGTGAACAGGGTTGTTCATAAACAAATGAAAAATTAAATAAAAAACTTAATTTATATATTTTTTTGTGTCCAAAAAATGTTAGATGGCCTTATTGCATTATTCATGCATATTGCACATTTGCACAAAAAAAGTCTTTATAAAATTGTAAACTATAACTAGTAACATCAAACTGTATGTAAATATATTTAAAAAAAAAAAGTCTAGTTTTTTTCTATATAATATGTGAAATAAGGTTCAAGGTGCTAAATTTACTATTTGCATTTGTCACAAGTATAATTTACATGTCTTTTGAATAAGTACTTTGCACTTTGCAACATATCACATTCGATTTGTGATTACTTGATGTTGGAAAGAAGGCGCATCATTTCCGTTTTAGGCAGGTTGCACTGCTGGTGGAGGCCGTGGCCATCGTCGCAGTGCTAGTTGAAGCCCTTGGTTCACTTTCTTCAGCATGCTGTTGGATCCTGTGGACAATGGCTGCAGCTCCATCACCTCTGGGTGTTACTTTTCTTTGTTCAATATATGGGCTAACCAGTGGTTTTCCCAATTCCTCTAAAAAGATTTCCCATTCTTCTTTTATACAGTTTATTTTTGTTCCAATTTGGATCTATTTCACGCCAAAACACAAATGCATTGTACACCGACACATCAAGAATATTGTAAAAAACAACCATTGGCCACTGATTAGTTTTATGTTTACAGGTGTAAGTGCCTATGAGTTGATCTAGAGTATCAACTGCCCCTTTAGTGGCATTGTAATGTAAAATTATGTCTGGCTTTCTGTTGTCTCGGTTACTGATTGACCAAAATGAGATTATAACTCCTTTTCTGTTTTCAAAAAATGGATGGAGATTAGTATAAAAGGCTATCAGTAATTATAGACCAAACAGTACAAGGGTAAAAAAAGATGTGGAGCAAAAAGTAAACAAAAAAATAAATAAATAAAAACTGCTATTAGTAAGAACCCCTCAAATGAGGAAAAGTCAATGAACCACAAGTTTCAGAACCGCATAATGAATATTTTAAAAAATATCAAATTTCATTTTTGACCGAACAGAACAGCAGGGTTAATCTAAAGACACGTTGACCACAGTGTTCCCAATGATGAACTAACATTGCAAAGAAATATTTGAAGATCTTGCTGAACTTCTGGTTAAGAGACTGTACTTAGGTGATGTGCAGGTAATTATAATACATAGTTATATGCAAGTCCAAGGAAAAGAAATTGACACATCTAAGCTGCCTAGGTATGCTTTATACAGTATATACAGAGCACTTAAAGTGTCGCTGCTGTTAGAACTTTCAAATCTAAATGTGACAGCGTGCCTGGCTGTTGACTCCTAACCAGAGACAAGGAGTCTGGAGGAGAAGGAAGGGGGCAGGGCAGCATGGAATCTTATCACCTTCTGCTGGAAATTTATAGAGGACACTAGATGTGGAGCAGGGGGCTGTAGGTTTTGCAGACCCCTACCCCCAACATCCTGAGCAGAAGAAAAAGAACACAGGGGGCAGTTGACTGTCAAGTTGTGAAAGAGCCAGGAGCTGCGGCCAGCTCCTGGTGTCCCATGGAGGGAAAAGATCTATGAGGAGAGAAGTGGAGCTGGTGTGAGCACAGCGCCCCTGTGGCATCAAGAGGAAGAACTCTGTTGGGATTTGAGGACTGATAGACTGTGTGGACTCTTGCTAAATCCGTATGGGTGGACTCTATTGGCATTGCATTACCTGCTTCATACAGTTCAATAAATTTTCCTCCCTTTTATAAGCTGTATAATGTAAAGATTAGAGATGAGCGAACATGCTCGTCCGAGCTTGGTACTCGTTCAAATATTCGGGTCCTCATTACTTAGACGAGCATCTTGCGATACCCGAGACAATGGCATCTTCCTCTTCCTGCATGTTTAGTGGCTTTTTTTTAGTCAATCATCATGCAGGAGAGTCTTTGGGAGCTCGTAGTATCACGTGGGAACCCTACATGTTGATAGCAGGGATTGTCTGGCCAGATCAGATGACCTGTGCATATAAGAATCAGGTCCCGCAATGCTCGCTTCAGACCCAGGCTGGATGAGCATAGGGAGAGAGCTGCTGTCTGTCAGGGAGAGTGTTAGGCAGGGAATTAGTGTGCGGTTAGGCAGGAATCCGACACGAAGAACCCAACCGTCCTTCTAAGGGCTTAAAATTTTCAAAACATTTTTTTTTTTTGCTACTCTTGGCTGCTGTCTTGGACTTCTAGTGCAGCTGTCAGTAGTCAATTTGTCCTGTTGCTGACATTACCTTGGCTGGCTGGGATCTGTAGTTCATCTATACGTATTCTCACTGTGCAGTGTCCTGTGCAACGGGTGCCTTAAAAAAAGAAGCAGCATCAGTTTCACATATACTCTATACATCTACTCCCAAAACTGCTGTCAGTAATCAATTTGTCCTGTTGCTGGCATCAGTAGTGGATAATAATAGGTCCTTTTCGGGCCCAGAGCTCCTGGGGGGCCTATGGCCTATGGCCACCCAAAAAAACTTATATTTTTAGTGGTGTATTTTATCCTGGCTACATGCCATGATTTGCAAGAAATGGCTGCTTTTTTACTGCAATTTTGCACAGACTAGGGCAACATAATATTATCTATCTCGTACTATGAACACAACGCTAGTGCCGCCATTGTTACAGTGGGGGGGGGGGGGGGGGGGGCAGGCTTGGTGAACAGCCTGGGGTCTATGGTAAAGTTAATCCGCCCCTGATCAGGAGTGAGAGAAGGTCCAGAAGTTTCAGGGACCAGAGGCCAAGCCGATGAGTTATTCAAGCATCAGCACCATCAACACCAAGGCAGTCACCAAACTCTTTTGTTTTCTGGTGTTTATAGGAAAACTTCAATATGGACCCTTTGTCAAGTGGCTATTAAAGGTGTTCTCTGCACCCTAATGGATGCTGATTACAAGTGCTTGTTACAAGTGCCTTACAAATGACTTTAATAGTATTTCCCATTGGGCAGAAGTCCATCCTACTTTATAATTTAATCTGCCCCTGGCTGGCATTCTCTTGGCTGGCTGGGATCTGCAGTTTAGCTATACCTATTCTCACTGTGCTGTGTCCTGTGCACGTGGTGCCTTAAAAAAAAAAAAAAAGCACCAGTTACACACATACTCCATACGACTACCCCCAATTCCGCTGTCAGTAGTCAATTTGTCCTGCTGCTGAAATTCTCTTGGCTGGCTGGGATCTGTAGTTTAGCTATACCTATCCTCACTGTTCTGTGTCCTGAGCACGTTGTGAGAGAGACAGGGATCAGCGAAGTACAGCTACTGCATCAGTGTGTCCAAGGCTGTACTTTGACCCCTGATAGACATCAATCAACTTAGGAGATTACTGACCCAACAGTGAACAGAAGTTGGAGGAGGAGGTACAGGAACATGGGGGAGAAAGCCCCATAATTTGGCGTAATGTTGCGATTAGCCAGCCCCAGAGGCGTCCATGCATGCTGCCCCTGCTGTTTCCTGTCCATTTACGTGTTGTTTCCATCATTTTCTGAGGTTTCCAGGTTTTCATGCAACCTTCTCTGTGCAGAGCTTTGGTCCCCTGCAAAAATGCTTAAAGAGTCACTGTCGTTAATTTTTTTTTTTGCAGAAATCAATAGTCCAGGCGATTTTAAGAAACTTTGTAATTGGGTTTATTAGCCAAATATGCCATTATCTGCATTCAAAAAGCCTTTTCCTAGGTCCCCCCTCCTCTCCTTTCTGTCATCTACTCCCCAGAATCAGGAAATCTCGACTGTTTTTTCATCAGTCGGATCTGTCTGGTCTATGAAGAGGGGAGGGGGAAGGAGCGAGATTAGCGGGCAGCTGAGAGCCAAGAACAAAGGATTGCTCAGTGGGAGAGCTATTCAGAGCCCTAATTAGAGGTCAGAGAGGTCCCTAGTGACTGTCAAAGGAAAGAGCCTGTGATGTGAATGTAAATTAACTCTTTGTTGTCCTGTTTTGCTGCTTTTACTTTCTCTCTCTCCATAGGAAAACAATGAAGACAGGTTGGAGAGCTTCAAACTGCTTTTTCATGATAAAAATTCATTTTTCAGCTAATAAACCCAATTACAAAGTTTCTTAAAATCGCCTGGACTATTGATTTCTGCAATAAAAATTTATAACAACAGTGACACTTTAACCCTTAGGGGACACAGCCAGTTTTCATTTTTGCGTTTTCGTTTTTCCCTCCTCGTGTATATAAGGCCATAGCGCCTGCATTTTTCCACCTAGAGACCCAAATGAGCCCTTATTTTTTGCGCAACTAATTGTACTTTGCTATGGCATATGTAATTTTTGCCTAAAATGTGCTGGGAAACCAGAAAAAAATTATATGTGTGGTGAAATTGAAAAAAAATAAATGTTTTTTTTTTTATTTGGGGGGGGGGGGTTGTTTTTACTCCTTCGCTCTGGGGTAAAACTGACTCGTTATATATGTTCCTTACGTTGTTACGATTACAACGATATGTAACATGTATAACTTTTATTTGATTTGATGGCTTGTAAAAAATTAAAACCTTTTAAAGAAAGTATATGTTCCTTAAAATCGCTCCATTCCCAGGCTTATAGCGCTTTTATCCTTTGGTCTATGGGTCTGTGTGAGGTGTCATTTTTTGCGCCATGATGTGATCTTTCTATCGGTACCTTGATTGCGCATATATGACTTTTTGATCGCTTTTTATTACAATTATTCTGGATTTGATGCGACCAAAAATGCGCAATTTTGCACTTTGGGATTTTTTTTTTGCGCTGACGCCATTTACCGTGTGAGATCAGGAATGTGATTAATTAATAGTTCGGGCGATTACGCATGCGGCGATAGCAAACATGTTTGTTTATTAATTAATTTATTTATTTTTATTTATAAAATGGGGAAAGGGGGTGATTCAGACTTTTATTAGGAGAGGGGATTTTGTGTTATTAAAAATACATTTTTCTTTTACTTTACAAATATAACAGAAGCCCCCCTGGGGGACTTCTAGTATATGCACTCTGATCTCTCATAGAGATCCATGCAGTATAGTTATACTGCATGAATCCATGAGATCGGTGTTCTATTGCTTTTGGCTGCTGCAGCCAAAAGCAATAGAATGCCGAGCCAGGATCAGCGCCATTACGGCGCAGACCCCGGCCGCAGGGGGGCGATCCCCCCACTAGACCACCAGGGATGAATAAAAGCAAGTATTTAGAAGCAGCTGTCAAATTTGACAGCTGCTTCTAAGTACTTAATTAGCGGGCACGGCGATCGGACCGTGCCCGCTAATAGCCGTGATCCCGGGCTACATGCGGCACCCGGGATCGCGGCAGTTCAGAGGGGGGTCGCCGCGCGCCTCTAAACTCCCATAGCGGCACGAGGACGTTCAGTAAAGTCCTGGTGCAGCTATGGGTTAAGTTTCCTATTGACTTCAATAGGGTTTGTTACTTGAAACGAGCACCCGAGCATCGGGAAATATTCGTCTCGAGTATCGAGCACCCGAGCATTTTAGTACTCGCTCATCTCTAGTAAAGATATATGCCTCATATCAGAAGACAGTCACTACAGTATGGGTTATAGCTCTATGTTAGCAACAGCAAGATTGTAAAAGTATTGGAGACTTCCGGTTCCGGTGCGCGTCTAATGGCAGCACCTTAGCTGAGCTTCGTGCCGTCCAGCCTAAAATCATCACCCTCCGCCTTCATATCTGCCATAGCGTGACCCCGTTGGACTGGTCCCGATAACGGAGACCCTATGGACAAATTCATATCGCGCGGAGGGGATAAAGAGCAAGGTCTGTCCTCCCAGACGAAACCACCTCGGGTGAAGGAGAAGGGAAGGGACAAGATGGCGTCGTTGCCTCAGCCGCGTCCACCTGCTGATTCAGTGACGGCAAGTGAGGAGGAGGATGATCTTCCACACACCCCCCTGAGTGCCTGCCTTATGGGATCAGATGGGGAACCTCTGTTACCCGGACTAAATCTTACATGCAAGGCGCTCGCCCTAGAAGTAGCTAAAGTATTAGCTCCGGACCTACGATCCTCACTGGAGGCCACAGTAGCAGAGTCGCTGGCGCAGCAGAAAGGAGAAGTGAAACAGCACTCCTCACAGATATCGGAACTCCAGGACAGGGTGAACGTGTTGGAAGATGAACTGTTTGCCATGAAAAACCAGGTACAGAGAACCCTCAGACAAAACTCTTTTCTTAGAGAAAAGACTGACGATCTTAAAAACCGCTCTCGCCGGAGCAATCTCTGTATCATTGGACTCCCAGAGTCGATACCGACATCACAACTCATAGAAATATGCGCAAAAGAACTACCGTTATCTCTTGGTCTGAATGCAGCAGTTATTATAGAAAGGGTGCATCGCATTGGACCTCCGCATCACCAGCAATCCGCCACTAAACAACTGGCAGAGGCAAAACCGCGACAAGTCATCGCAAAGTACCTTAACTACGCAGATAAAGCCTTGCTGCTTCAGACTTTCAAAAAAGCCAACACTGAAGTCACTCTGAGAGGGCATAAAGTCTTGCTATTTAATGACTACTCTGCCAAGGTGGTGAAGATGCGGAAAGCCTTTTCTCAGATCTGCTCGGCCTTGGTCCGTAAACAGATCCGATTTACCCTACAGTTCCCCACGGTGCTCAAGATTTTCCAACAAGATGGCTCGGCAAAAATTTACCGCTCACCGGAGGATGCTCAGGCATACCTGGACACTGTCAGGGATTCCTCACAATCACCAGCAGAAAAGCCCAAGCGACGCAGAACAGAGTCACCACCGGCGGACCCGACGATGGAAGTCACTTCTTGAAACAGTACTGACTATCATGGCCAAATTTCTCTCCTCCCGGATGAACCTACCCCCATCCCTTAACATATAATGGAGGCATTAGCCTCTTTGACAAGCTTGGCACTCATGCAGACGTGGCTCTTCTTCAAGAGACACACCTGAATTCCAATGATTTCTTTAGGCTACAAAGATGGTGGGTAGGAGAGGTACTGGGCTGCCCGGCAGTGAATGGCAAGGGCGGAGTAGTCATATTGCTACATAAACAGCTGGAATATACTATCTTAGATACGACTATAGATGATCAAGGGAGACAAATCCATATTGTCTTAGACACCCCAGCTGGGAGACTCTCAATATATAATATTTACGCCCCTAACTCTAAACAATCACCCTTTTACACTTCCCTACAATCGACAATCCTAGCAGATGTTGAACCCTTAAAAGTAGTGGGGGAGACTTTAACTTAGTGGCCTCTGTGGAAGAGGACAGAAACCGGACGCAGGCCCCTCGACATGTAAAGGCAGTAGAAAAAACTTTAGGTGACTTTATTAACAACACTGGACTGGTGGACTCCTGGAGATATCTGTCCCCGGAGGGGAGAGAATTCTCCCACTACTCTCACTCTAGCAGGTCGTGGGCTAGACTAGATTACATACTTATCTCCCAGACACTACTGGGTAAAATAGATAAAGCTATAATCCACGATTTGGTGATATCAGATCACACACCTGTTAGTGTTTCCCTTAGGAGGGACTTCCCGAAGGGGACGGATATCATCTGGAAATATCCAGTCTCTTTGGCGGAAGATGAAGATTTCCGACAACCCACAGTCAGACACCCCCCCCTCCCCAATTCTCTATTGGGAGGCAGCAAAAGCTGTCGTCAGGGGGAAAATTATAGCACATACCACGGCCCTGAAAACAAAAGCCAAAGCTGACTATGACAAATTGACCAAAGCTTTACAGACAGCATACACACACTTTGTCAGTAGCCCCTCAGAACAGAACAAACAGGCTTGGGTAACGGCGAAGCGTAGCTTCGAAGTTGCTCAAGAAAAACTAGATGCCTTCTATAGAGACCGACAACTAGCCAACTTATATCGGTTTGGGAATAAATCAGGAACCCTACTGGCTAACTTAGCCAAGGGAAGAAAAAAATGGTCGCATATTAAGGAACTGGTAGATGAGGGAGGCACTACACATAAACACCCCAATAAGATTTCAGACATCTTGCAGAACTACTATAGAAAACTGTACTCAGCCCAACCACTACAGCTGGAAGAAGGGAAATGTTTCCTTCAGACAATACAGCTTCCTCACCTTAGTGAGGAGGCCTTAACCTCGTTAAATGCCCCTATATCTGTTGAGGAAATCACGTCGGTTATAAAATCCCTTTCTAACCATAAAGCACCAGGTCCAGACGGCTATACGGGGGATTTTTATAAAACATTAGCTACTGACATAACTCCCTCCCTTCTCAACGCTTATAATGACATTGTACAAAAAAAGACCATGATGCCAACGGGAAATCTAGCATTAATCAAGGTTATCTATAAACATGGAAAAGAACCTACTCAACCTAGCTCTTACCGCCCGATATCCTTGATTAATGTGGATTTGAAAATCCTATCTAAACTGATGGCCAATTGTTTGGCGCTGACCCTCCCAGACCTGATCGGCCATCATCAGGTCGGCTTTGTCAAAGGTCGGTCTGCAGTCACAAACCTGCGCACAGTTTTGGCAGTTCAGGACGTGGTCTCCAAAAGGGGGTACTCCAGCCACTCCCCAGCTCTACTAGCCATAGATGCTGAGAAAGCTTTTGACAATGTTAGCTGGGAGTGGCTGGACTTATCCCTGGATAAATTTGGGGTAGTGGGCCCTTTCCGAGACTTTCTAACTGCAATTTACACCTCCCCTGTAGCCAGAATTCACACCCCGGGCTTCCTGTCGGCCATATTCCCCCTTCATAAGGGGACAAGACAGGGCTGCCCACTGTCCCCACTTTTATTTAACCTGGCCATGGAACCCCTAGCCCATCACCTTATCAATTCCGCGGTATTTCAAGGTATCCGAGTAGGAACTAAAGAGGTGAAAGTCGCTTGCTTCGCAGATGATGTCCTCCTTTTCTTAGAACATCCCGAGCAACATACGGCAGCAATTCTCGAAACCTTGAAATATTACGGAACGTTCACGGGGTATAAGGTGAATGAGAATAAATGTCAACTGTTATATCTATCCCCTACTCCTGCTGCCCTTCGAACCCCCCCTCTAGTCGTCATAGCACGTCGCAGTATGACCTATTTGGGAATAAAAATTGGGAGAACTCCAAATTCATTATATGAGCTCAACTACCCACCCCTCCTAAACAAGATAGAACAGGAAATTCATAGATGGATGTCCCTTCCCCTATCCCTGCTCGGTAGGATTCCCCTCATCAAGATGATGAGCTTCCAGAAATTATTATACCCCTTACAAACAATTCCCCTCCTACTAAAACACACCGATATAACAAGACTCCTGTCCCTTTTCAACAAATTCATTTGGCAAAACAAAAAAGTTCGTATAGCCTATTCCACACTGTGTCTCCTACCACATGAATCTGGGGCTAAACTACAGAACATACGGCTATATAATTTAGCGGCATTATTCCGCCACGCGAGAGACTGGACATTAGGCACTAGTCATTTTTCAAACCTTAGTTTGGAATCTGAACTCGCGGCTCCCTGGGCCCTCTCAGCCCTTCTCCACGCAAAACACTCGGAGACCCCCTCACATCTACGTACATGTGTCTTGATTAGAGACACAGTCTCCACGTGGAGAGCTGTCCGTAAGTTATATCATTTACCATACATGCTCTCTAACTGTTTCCCTCTTTGGCACAACCCCACTTTTCCACAGGGAATCTCAAATCCCTTTTTCCAGGAGTGGAGAGCCAAACATATAAACACCATAGCAGATCTGATTGATCCTCAAGCTGGGAAGTACTTATCTTGGCAAGAGCTCTCTAGTAAACACAGACTGCCCGCAAACCAGCAATGGCAAAACCTACAAGTGTATAGCTTCAGTACAGACAGGATTAAAACCCTCCCCTCAGCGGAAAAGACAGCCCGATTCGACCAACTACTCACCCCCTCTGGGACTCATCTGTCCTTATCACAAATATACTCTACGCTCACTGAAAAGGCTACTCAAGGTCTGGTCGATAGGGTTCTGGGTCGCTGGGCTGGAACACTCTCGGGAGATGACCTGGGTAGGAAAATTCTAAGAGGTATCTCCTTTGTGAGATCTGCCACTCCAAATGAGCGCTTGCGAGAATCACACTTGAAAGTGATCCACAAGGCTATCTATGCTTTCAATTTTTCAAGACGCCCTCCCTCCACACATCATTATATGTCGCATTGCCCGAAATGTAAACACCCAGCAGCAGACCTATTCCACGGACTGTGGTCCTGCCCGGCAGCCCAGAACTTTTGGAACCTAGTTAGAGACCTTATAGCCAATGCATGGAATGTTAAGTTAGAAATGGACCCGCTAGGTCTCATTTTTCACTACATCCCAAACTCCTCTGGTAATGACTCACTGGATAAGCTGGTAGCAAATAAGGGCGTCCACCTAACCCTTCTGTTGGCTCTTTGCTGCATTTTACGCCACTGGATACAGGATGCAATGCCCCCAATAGGCGCCCTCACCGAGGCGCTCAAAGACACACTGCACTGGGAACTACTACATGTCCTAAAAACAAAAGAAACCTCCACAAAAAATTTCTTTGGGAAGTGGAGGAGTTTTGTAGAGCGTACCCTGTCCTAAACTGAACAGACGCAAATCATGCAACACTTCAAGCTCACCAGCTGGTACTGTAATAAAGATATAGGAGGCACCCTAGGAGTGCTGAAACTCTGACATGTATTTTACAAATAGGCGATTGAAGAAGGTCGGTTGGTCTCACTCTCGCTTTTGGGTCTCACTCTGACCTCACTATTGAACTCAGGCCTGATGTCAGACCGGGGTTACCTTACTGGTTTCCCCGCATTCACCTTGATTAGTTAAGAGGTTACGGTGAAACTGTTTCGCCCTTGAGTAGGGCAAGATTACAAAAACTTTCTGTATAATGCAAATTCACCCGCTCATATTTCTGTACTGTCTATTGTTACGATGATATAGCAAAGCATTTAGTTTTTTTTTTTTTTTTTTTGTTAGCATAGTTTGTTTTCGTGGGTTCTTGTTAGGTTCAGGCTTCTATCTTAAAATATTGTTTTTTCTTCTTCCCAAATCACCCTCTGGCCCCGAAGGACGTAGGAGAGACTGTGAGACTTGCCCTCTCAACAACAGCTTTATAGATGTCTCACCACCTCCTCACGGAAACCACAGAGAGATAAGTTCCTATGGACTCTAGATAACACTGCCCCACACTGCGCAGTCTCTCGTGACTCCTTATGGGGATTGGGCAAAAGAGCTATGTCTCCTGGCTATGTTTAAGCTCTGAAAATGCAATGGATGTAAAACCTCTTTGATAATTATGTCCCATTTTTGTCAAATATGGACATCATACTGCAATAAATTGTTTATTTAAAAAAAAAAAAAAAAAGATTGTAAAAGTATTACAAGTGGTACTGAAACTCACTAAACTTGCAAAATATTTTTCAAAAGAAAATGTGCACCAATATTGTTGCTTTAAAAAAATATATAAAATAAAAATATTTTTATTTCTGAGTGACATTAACCATATCAACCAAAACTTATTAAACTAACTTTTAAAGTGTTACTTAATCATAATCTAGATATGGAGCTTTAGAGCTCCTAGGTCTCACTGTGGCTATCATGCTGTAGACCTGACTCTCATACCACAGTGTAAGACATGCTCCACTCTTAGGACGTTTATTAACTAATACAAACTTGCAAATGATGTACAAACATGGACAAACAAAAGAGCACAGTGTTGAGCCTAAATCAGGATTCTAAATCATAAGCAATCCTGTGACAAACCGCATGATGGTTGCCAGTACTTTCAAAATGGTGCTTTCTTGCCAGGCTGAGAATCCACAGAGCTCTGCCAAAAAAAACAGTGTATGAGAGCCAGGGTTCTCCCAAGTCTTGGCCTTGTATCCTCTATAGTAGCAATGGCTGAGGGTTCGAAGAGACAGGCACATGTCCCATAAGGTCACATAAGAACACCATAATTGCTTGGTATTTGCTCACATGGGATAAAATGAAAATATAACTTAATCCTTTCAGCAGTGAAGGGGTGAGTCCCAACGTGCTTGTTATTAAGAAGCATTAAACACTACTGACTAGTTGTGGCAGGTTGAGATTGACGTAACCTATACAGTGTTCCAAAAAAAGAAAACCTCATAATCATTTTACAATAAACTTCAAGCAGACCCTACCTTCAATAGTGCATTTATTAACTGACTGACCAAAATCAGTCTATAGATTATACACTTCTGACCTTAGAATCCTTCCTGACCATAGATTTGTGTTCTCTCTCTGTGACATGTCAAAAGACTTTTTAAATTATAGTAATGTTTTATTGCACCCCCCCAAAAAAAAAAAAAAAAAAAAAAAGAAAGAAAAACCTCTGTACTATATTTTCCTGGGTCTAAGACCACTTTTTAACCCAGGAAAATGTCCTCCAAAGTCAGGGGGCGTCTTATACACCGGTTATCATCTTAAAGGATGGGTGCTAAAAACTTTGGAACCGGACTGTAGAATCTGTGGTCGCCGCATAAGGTGGGGGAGAGATAAACACTGGCCCAAACTCTATACTTTAACTGGAAAAGTTGAGGGTCGTCTTATACGTGCAGTCATCTAATACGCCAGAAAATACTGTATATATAAAAAATATGAAGATATAATAATTTAGTACTAATGATTTATTTTAATAATATAATAATTTATTTTATAATATAATAATATGAAATATAATTAAAATGTACAGAAAGTAGTTATTTAGGGAAAAGTGGTTCAGCCTTCAACCAGTGCTTCTTGCAGAAATGAAAGACGACCTGTCGCGCTGTATTTTCTAACAGTGGCTTATTGGACATGGTATTACACATTTTACGCTGTACTGGTGTCTTCATGTGGTACAATTATTAATTGCTTAAAAAAGACATTTCATTGGGTCATCATCTATTTCTGCTGGTTAAAATTCTGAACATTTTCTTGCCTAAACTGCGGTTTATTACATATGCCAAGTACAGCAGAAGATTTACAAATGTTACAAAATAAGCAATAGTTATACAATCACATGGTGATCACGTTTTTTTTTTTCTGTTCAGTTGGAACATTACTGTCATTTGCAGTAACTTTTTGCATATCCTCAGATGTGTCAAAAATTATTGATCACACCTGGTCTTACTCCTGAGATCCGCTTAGATCCCAAGATACAGTGAGCAGTAAGCCCACTCCCCAGATGGAAGAACATCTAACTTGTTCGCTCCATAGAATATAATAAAGTGAATGAGTTGTATTTGGCTCTCGGCTGTATCTCAAGATCACAGGGGATCTTAGGAGTAAGATCCTGTGCCATCAGAAACTTTTGACATTTCTGAGAACATGATACAAGTAGTCCAACAACATTCAGTTACTGCAATCTTCAAATCTTTTTTTTGTGAAGCTAAGTACAGAATATGTCAAATTTCAACCCACATTGGGTCTTTTTCTAGTCTTTGAACCAATGTGGGTCGAAACACTGTATTTTGTTCTTGGCTTCACAATAAAGAATTGAACAGCACTAATTGGATGCTGTTGGACTACTTGTATCCTGTTATACTGGCCTCATTATTGGGATTGTGAACCCTCAGCGTGCATCCCCTTCTACTTGCAATTGGATGTATTGGTGCTGATTGATTTCTCTATCTTCTATGGTATGTTTGAGAACATGTCAAAAGTTACTGAAAGTGACAATAACGTTGTACTTTTCTTTTCTAGTGTGATGACCATGCACAGATAATTTGTCAGAAGATTAGTAACAAACACTAGTTCATCCTTGAAAGACAAAAATTAAATCAGACATGATGGAAAATTCACATAGCTAACAATAGGCCAAAAGTTTCCGTTCTGTACAAGTTTTGTATTATATTAAAATCAGATTTTTTTTTTTCGTTAAACCATTCCAGCTGAGCAAAAAGTCTGTGCAGTTATATTCCAGTAAGGGAATATCTTTAAATGCAAAAGTTTTGTATCTGTGGCTATATTCACATGGTGCACAACCCCACCTCCTAGGGTGCGTGATGGCTCAGTGAGTTTAAAGAGGCAATACGCCCTTAATTGGTTGTTGCACTAATGCACTCCCCTATAAATGCCTGCCCCTGCCCTGACCCCCATTTTGGAGCCTCTGCATTGCTACCCTTAGCATTGTGGTCCTAGCTCTGCTGCCCATGATTCCTTCCTGTGACTCTTGGTTCCTGTCAGTGATTCCCGCTGTGAACCTGCCTGCTGCCTTTCCTCCATGTCTCCAGCTGTACCTCACTCACCACTGTTAGCAAGCCAAGGGTAGCAACCTGGAGGTCGCCTGCTGCAGAAGATCCGACCCACCTTGCGGTGGGCTCTGGTGCAAACCAGTGGCCCCAAAGACTCCACTCCCTGGTGCAGATTACATTGTCGCTAGCAGGGGTTCAGTAAATCTACAACTCCAGCCATTACAGTAGTCTCCAACCATGGATGCCGGCAAGATGCTACACCTCCCATCCTTCTTGAACGACTTGCCAGTCACTGTTTCGCCTCTATCTGGATAGTGACTTTAGTCCCCCGGGGCAATGCTCACCCAGAAGGATTCCTTGGGGAAGACTAGAATATGAGGCTTTTTCTCCAAGACCTTTTCTCCTCTCGAGTGTAACTACACCATAGGCGATCATGAGATATTGACCATCAAATTGGTTTTGGAGAAATGGCGCCATCTCTTGGAAGGGGAAAATCATCCCATTAGCATCTCAGTGGATCATAAGAACCTATCTCCAGATAGCTCAGCAGCTTAATCCCAGACAGGCCAGGTGGTCCCTCTTCTCTTGATTCAATTTTGTCACACACTTTCGACCAGCAGAGAAAAATTTGAAAGCCGGCACTTTCTCATGCTTCGAATGTTCTTGATCAGGAAGACGCTCCTCACCAGATAATTCTATGTGTTTAGTGCCGGTAGCCACCTCAGTTCTTCAGAATGTCCCATCTGGTAAGACTTATGTGCTCCCAGTGCTCATAAGAAGAAATCTGAAATAAGGTAATTCTTCATCGAGCATCCTGGATTCCTTAAGACTGGGCAGTTGATCTCCTGAGATTACTGGTGGCTGAGTCTTTCCAAGGATGTCAAGGACTACATGGCTTCTTGCACCACTTTTGCTCAAAACAAGTCCTCCTGTCTGAAACCAGCCAGTCTGCTTCAGCCCTTGCCCATTCCAGATCGTCCTTGGGAACATATTGCCTTGGACTTTGTCACTGATTTTCCCCCTTCAGCAGGCAACACCATCATCTGGGTGGTTACTAACTGGTTTTTCAAGATGTCCCATTTTGTGCCTCCCTCTATCTTTTTCTCCAATACATCTGGTCTGCCTCAACACATCATTTCTGGTAGGGGACCTCAATTTGTTTCCAGGTTTTGGTGTGCTCTCTGTTCCCATCTCCAGATGAAGCTAGACTTTTCTTGAGCCTATCACCCTGAGACCAACGGGCAATCCTGGCAAATTATCTCTAATGTGTTGCCTATGCTCACCAAGACAACTGCTTCCATGGGCAGAGTTTTCCTATAACCACAGTTGCACAGGCACAATTCCATTCTTCACAGTCTAGAGACAACCTCATTCTCCTTTGCCTCTGTATACATCCTCCGAGGCGCCTGCCATGGACAAATTGGTCAAGGACTTTGTGTCCATTTGGGAAAAGACACACCAATCCCTGATGCAAGCATACAGTCGGATAAAGACAAGAAAAGGAGACCTGCTATAGGTGACAAAGTCGGGTTGTCTGCAAAAGATGTGCAGATAAACATTCCAAAGTACAAGTTGGGCCCAAAGTTTTTTTGGACCATTTATGGTGCTGAAGCACATCAATTCAGTTGCCTACAAACTCTGTCTACTTTCTACCATGCAGATCCCAAATCCCTTCCATGTCTCTTTCTGTTTTTCAAGGAAGTCCATCTCTCTTCCTCTGCAAGCATCCTCCTCTGACGTCTATGCCATTAAGGAAGTCCTGGCCATGAAAACTGTTAGAGAAAGATGGCTTTTTAGTTGTTTGCAAGGGTTTCAGTCCTGAAGAGAGGTCCTGGGATCCTGAAGGAAACATTTTGGATTGGGAGCTCATTAAGAGATTCTTACCGGCACTAAGAAGGGGAGGCTGGGGGGGGTGATTACGGTCACGGCTGCGGTGGCATCCTGAGACCGGCGGCGCCTCTCCTTCAGCCCTGCAGGGCATCTCACTGCTCCATGCTCATGCTCACCCCCTCCATTGCCAGTACGCATTTAAAGAGGCAGTACACCCTTAATTGGTTGTTGCACTAATATACTCCCCTATAAATGCCTGTCCCTGCCCTGACCCTACAGTTGGAGCCTCTGCAATGCTACCCTTAGCATTATGGTCCCAGTCCTCCTGCCCATGATTCCTGCATGTGATTCCTTTGTGTGATTCCTGCCCATGGTTCCTTGTTCCTGTCCGTGAGTCCTGCCTGAGATTTCTGCTGTGAACCTGCCTGCTGTCCTGCCTGTGTGTTTTCAGCTGCACCTCGCCCACCACCACTAGCAAGCCAAGCCAGGGGTAGCAGCCTGGGGATCTCCTGCTGCAGCAAATCCAACCTACCTTGTGGTGGGCTCTGGTGAAGACCAGCAGCCCCTAAGAACATTTAATAACCCATTTTTTATTTTATTTTTTTAAATTTAAATGTTTATTACCCAAGTATTCACCCTAATGTATTAACATTTAAGCCTGAAATATTAGGAAACCAAGTAACCAATCTTTTTATCTTGTAATATTTATCCCATAAACAAACCTTCGGAGCAGCTGTTCATATACTGCCTGAAAAGAATAAGTCCAATCGTTTTTCATCCCTATTCAACTTATCATGGCTCATAAATATGACATTTCAGATAGGAGTCCTGTTGAGTTTTTTCAGTAATTGGTTACCACTAGCATTGTTAAGCCATATAATGATTGTATGTTACTAATCATTTTATCATTAATAGGACTTTTTAAGTAACATGATTTCATTTCATGCTATTTGAGCTTTAACCTGCATATCTTAAAAATGGTGTATTTAAGGATGCATGATAATCACAATAGAAGGTCTCACTCTTGGGACCCTCTCTATAAGCAAGTGCAGAAAGAAGTGCTGAGTAAAATGCATATCTGGTGTACTCGGACTGTTTTACTATCAATCAGTGTTTTCCAACTAGGTTTCTATGGAATCCTGAGAATTCTTGGAACATAGTTAGCATTTTCCCAGAAGAGATGTCACTTTACAGTGGCATGACATAATTGTAGGGATCCCCACTAGGGAGGAGGAAAACGGAAGGTATTCCTCATAGTGAAGAGCTTAGGAAGCACTGTATTACATTGTTTGCCATCCACTTGGGAAATTTGAAAAAGTTTAGACATCTGTGGTTTCCCCTAGCAGTAATAACTGATTGACAGGGGTTCCAGAAGTCAATTCCATGATGACAAGCTGTGTTGTCTCTCTTAAAAGAATGGGATTTCTTCTTGACACAAACCCCTTTGAATAACTTCCCGGTTTTATTTGCCATAAAAAAAGTTAGATAATGCTTAGTGCAAAACAAACAAACAAACAAACTGACAAAAACCCAACTATTCAATAAGGTTGATAAAATGATTGAACGAGATATGAAAAGCTTGAAATAGTATAAGTTTTTTTTTTTATCTTCCCTTGGAGAGTGCTCTCCCATGAAACTACTTGTAGATAGATAGCCTTTATTATCTAATCATTTTGCTAATACCTATTCCTTGCTTTCAATTTAAAGAATATTCCAATTCCAGAAAATGTAGCAGGAATCCAAGAGATCCAATCATTTGCAACACGCATCAACAAGTGAAATTTTCAGCAGATTTCAAACCCATGTATGTATATGTGCGTGAACTGCAGCATATATTCCTATTGAAAGCAATGGTACTGTATGTGTATGACACATGGTTTTTACACCTATTCTAACACAAAATATGTGTTGGAATATGGCCACCAGCTGTATCTTTCCTCCACTAGAATACCCCTCCCACATATGGCTGTCCACTTCCTTGATGGAACACTAAAAAGTTGACTGCCTTTAAGGACTTCTATTAACATTTCATTGATGATATCTCCTTCATATCATTACTGTTTCTGCAAATCATAGAACAACATACCACATACATGCTATGATGTTTCCTAATTCCATCTGTAAGGGTGCTGTCTGCAGCCACAGGGAGGAAGCAAGGCAGTATACTTGTCTGGGTCCAATTTCAGGAGGTGACGCAAAGCCACACAGACAAGCATGCAATGCTTTTTAACCCCTTAAGGTCAAAGGTCAAAAATTTTCGTTTTTGCGCTCTTGCTTTTTCCATTTTATGTTTAAAAGTCCATAGCGCTTGCATTTTTTCACCTAGAGACTTATATGAGCACTTATTTTTTGCGAAACCAATTGTACTTTGCAATGACAGGCATTATTTTTCCAAAAAATATGCTGCGAAACCGGGAAAAAATCATTTACGCTATCAAATTGAAAAAAAAAACAAATTTGTTTTGATTTCGGGAATTTTGACTTGTTATGCATGTTCCTCAAGTTGTTACGATTACAACGATATGTAACATGTATAACTTTTATATTATCTGATGGCTTTTAAAAAATTCAAACCATTGTTAACAAATATATGTTCCTTAAAATCGCTCCATTCCCAGGCTTATAGCGCTTTTATCCTTCGGTCTATGGGGCTGTGTCAGGTGTAATTTTTTACGCCATAATGCGTTCTTTCTAACGATACCTTGATTGCACAAATACGACTTTTTGATCGCTTTTAATTACATTTTTTCTGGATTTGATGCGACCAAAAATGCACAATTTTGCACTCTGGAATTTTTTTGCGCTGACGCCGTTTACCGTGCAAGATCAGGAATGTCATTAATTAATAGTTCAGGCGATTACGTGCACGGCGATACCAAATATGTTTATTTATTTGTTTATTAATTTATATTTATAAAATGGGAAAAGGGGGGTGATTTGGACTTTTATTAGGGGAGGGGATTTTTTATTAATAAAAACACATTTTTAGTTTTTTTTTTTACATAAACTAAAAGCCCCCCTGGGGGACTTGTATATAAACAGCACTGATCTCTCATAGAGATCAATGCTGTGTATATACACAGCAAAGATCATTGTAATTGGTGATAGATTGCTATGGCCTGCTGCAGGCCAGTAGTGGATTATAATAGGGGCGTTTCGGGCGGCAACCCGGGGCCCTGAGCTCCTGGGGGGCCCATGACCACCCAAAAAGACTTATACTTTCCATGGTGTACTGTCTCCTGGCTACACTTCCGCCATGATTTGCAAAAATCCCTTTTTTTTTTATGGCAATTTTGCACAAATCAGGACATCATGACATTATCTATACTGTACTATGAACACCACGCTAGTGCTGCCATAGTTACAGTGGGGTGGGGGGGCCCAGGCTTGGTGAACAGCCCGGGGCCTATGGTAAAGTTAATCCGCCCCTGCTGCAGGCCATAGCAATCTATTGCCGAGCCGGGATCAGCGTCATTCCGACGCTGAGGCCCGGCACGGGCAGAAGAACGGATCTCCCCCCCGCGATGCGATCGTGGGGGGGAGATCCATCCCACTAGACACCAGGGATGTGCAGTACAAAGCACTTCAATGCAGCTGTCAGGTTTGACAGCTGCATTGAAGTGCTTAATTAGCCGGCGCGGCAACGGGATCGGTGCCGTTCAGAGCGGGGTCCCGGCGGGGTCCCGGCTGAACACCCCCCGCTGCACCATGATGTACCAGGTACGTCATGGGACGCTAAGGGGTCAAACTTGCTCTATAAAACTGATACAATCCTTAAAAACACAGAGACATCAAGGTACTTAGTTGGTCAATTATTGCAAAAATGCCTCTGCTTGCTGTTCATCCTATTTAGAGTGAAGGCCGTGTCTGCCACAGTTACTAGTAAACCCAGTATCAGTCTCTTATCCACAGCAGGGCACAGAGAGCTTGTTAATTGCCTTCACAGCTTACAGACTCCTGGCACACCTTATATAGACCTTCTGTGCCAGCTCATGAATCTTGGCAATACAGCATGACACTGTGCCTTGGACTTACTGTAGCCTTGTTATATGATTCCAGTGTTTTCCTGTTAGTCTGTGGCTGGGTGGCTCACAATGTACTCCGACATTAGCACTTCTGGAGACCAATCTCCTAAGCTCTTAAGCCTGTGGTTATACCAGTAGGTACACACACTATCTTGGGTTTCCTGGATAAGGCAGAATACCAATGCACTCATCTAAGCATGTGACCATATCTAGGCTCAGGTAGTCTCATTGTGGTGTCCCACCACGGGTGTTGCTACAAGTTACACCCTTCACAAAAGCCTGTACTTTTTGGTATGTAAGTGGTGATGTAGTGATGTTAAAGTTTTGCCACAAGATGTCGCCATTGTAAGTACTGTATGTGAAGTTAGTTGATGCACAGCTGTAGGATTGAAAGGGTTATTGTGTGTTTATATGTGACATGGATCTGTAGGCCAATGAGAATACTTTCCCCTATATCCTATAATTTCTTCTCTTACTTCTTCTATATGCACTCTTCACCCATACACAGCACACTTTACAGGGGCTGTAGATAGGAAGTCACATGGGTAGAGGAAGTGTAGGAGTCTTTTGTCATGAGATGCTGTAAAGACAGGACGCAACCTACAGTCTCTTCTCCAGTAACGTAACTGAACACTATGCAGTGCTAAACACTTCACTAGATAGGACAAGTCAGAGATCATCTCAACCCACGTCGTGGATGAGGAGAGTCACAGTTCAGGACAGTATCCATAAAGAAAAGTAAAGGAACTGATCCGGATAGAGCAAAGTTGCTAAAAGCCTATAAACTCACCTATCTCACAGCGTGGGTGTGGACAGGGAACCCTTAGCATTCCGCTCATCCCAGGTAGCAAGGTCTAAGGCTTGTGTCACCTACTAGGACGGGTCCCCCGACACTGGTAGGGCAATAGGAGCTGCGAAGACTAAAAAAGTCAAAACACAGGCACAAGTATTCTCTCTCTTCTCAAGTATTCTTGTATTTCTACCTCCAACATCCCGGCAGAGCACAGTACTACTTAGGTTGGGACTCTCACGACATCCTCCTCTCTGCTCTTCTGATCTTCTATTCTCAGCATGCAACCCAGTCAGCACAACTGTACTATTTTCTATATTCTCATTATAGATCTGGATCCTAAACTATCAAGTGTCGTATTAAGTGTAAAGTCCTATGCCAATACAAAGCTGTATGGCCTGCTGCGTACCTCCAGAGTAAAGCAGATTTTATTTATGATAAAGAGACTCTGTGATTCCTCGTTAAAGGGGTAGTGGGGCGGTAAAGAATTATTGACAGAATAACACACATTACAAAGTTATACAACTTTGTAATGTATGTTATGTCTGTGAATGGCCCCCTTCCCTGTGTCCCACCACCCCCACCCGTGTACCCGGAAGTGTGGTGCGCTATACTCACCTGTCACGTGCCGACACCAGTCTCCGATCTTGAGCAAGTGACGTCTTCTTCGGGCGGCCGGCGAACAGCTCCGACTGTCCCGAATGCCGGCCGCCCTCTGCAGCGTCATCCGATGCTCAGCCGCGATTGGCTGAGCATAACTGTGACGCAGCGGAGGGGGGACGGGCGGCAGCGACTCGGCCGTCCGTCCGAAGATGACGTTTGGCACAAGATGGCGGGCGGCCCTCGACACGGATCAGGTAATGTATAATGCACCAACACTTCCAGGTACACGGGTGGCGGTGGTGGGACACGGGGAACGGGGCGATTCACAGACATAACATACATTACAAAGTTGTATAACTTTGTAATGTGTGTTATTCTGTGAATAATTTCTGAGCACTGCACTACCCCTTTAAGCACCTATACAGTATACGTATATTCCTTGGGTCATCTCCCCTTTCTGTGGGTGGCGGTGCCAATAGTTAAGGTGGGTCACTATTTCACTCCAGGCCACCGTTACAACAGCCCAAGGGACCCCACAACAACCCTGCAGGTCACTGACCACAGGGGAACAAGGTACAACCGGCCCTTTAAACTAAAAGCAGGTGTGCCACCATACCTGTGTGCCCAACTGGCACTGGTGTCACGACATAACATCTCTGAGCTTAGCTGTATCTCAGCCAACCACCACCAGCGTGGCGTCACGCTCTACCATCTGGCTAGTGGCCAGCTGTCCTACCTCCATACTACCAGGGGTGGGCACCACATCATGATGCAGCCATAACCTTTGAGTACCATGCCTACTATCTGGCTGTAGAGTGAGCTTCCACAGTAGCTTTGCAAGGCTTTTTAATTCTTTATTAGGTCTCCTAGTCTTCCTATAATTTTCCTGTTTTATTTTCAATAATGAAAGGAACACTTCACACATAAATTTGGAAACACTACAAGACCACGTCTTGAAATATTCCAGTTGCAAATCTTTATTGATTTTATAGTGGAATGTGTTGACAACAATAAAACATAAAAACGATCAATGTAAATCAAAATGAATATCCCATGGAAATCCCATTGGATTTGAAATGATTCTTAAAATCAAAGTGGAAAATCAAATTAGAGGCTGATCCAACTTCAGTGAAAATTCCTTAAGACTCCTCAAAATTAAGCTCAGTAGTGTTTGTGGCCTCCATGTGCCTGTATGACTTCCTTACAGCACTTAGGCATTATCCTAATAAGACAATGGATGTTCTCCTGAGGGATCTTCTCCCAGACCTAAATTAAAGCATCGGTCAACTCCTGGACAGTCTATAGGTCAACATGGCATTAGTGGATGTAAGAGACATGATGTCCTAGATGTGGATTCAGGTCTAGGGAATGGGCAGGACAGTTCGTAGCATCAATGCTTCATCATGCAGGAACTGCTGACATACTTTAGCCACATGAGGCCTAGCATTGTCATGCATCAGAAGAAACCCAGGGCCCACTATACCTGCATATGGTCTCACAATGGGTCTGAGTATCTCATGTTGGTACCTGATGGCAGTCAGGGTACCTCTGGCTAGCCTAGCCCATGGAGGGCTGTGCGGCCCTCCAAAGAATTGCCTCCAAAGACCATTTCGGACCCACTGGCAAATGGGTCATGCTGGAGGAAGGCAGTAGTTCTCCATGGCGTCTGCAGACTCAACACTCACTTGTGGAAGTCGAGCCCTCATGTCATCCTCATGGAGTCTATTTCTGATAGTTTGAGTACACACATGGATATTAGTGGCCCGCTGAAGGTAATTTTGCAAGGCTCTTGCACTGCTCCTTCTGATTCAGGATTCTCCAATGAGAATTAGCGTTGGCCCCTCATGGTATTGTCCCATTCTCTGTTTCAACAACGGCCGTTGTTTATTGCCAGAACAATGGCCATAGTGTATTTACACTGCATACACTACTGTCTGTACCAAATCTGCGAGCAGGCGTAAATCAAGGTAAATGAGGTGCGGGAGGAGGCCACGCCTTTTCCCCTTTTCTCCGCCTTTTCATTGGGCGAGCGAGGGATATGGCAGGAACATGCCAGGGAGAAAGGGTGAATCTGCGCCTTCTCCCTGGCGAATGCCTCGGATTGGACTTTTGTAAATGTCCCCCTTTGTGTTTAGTCCCTTTTTTTCAACCAGCACAAGACTAAAAAGCTGCTTTTAGGAGACTGGACCTGGATTACTGGTAAGTATAGCTTTGTTTTAAAGCATGATAAAAATAAAATAATGAATGTAAGTGGCAAACTTGCTGTATATCACATTCCTTGTTGATTTACATTTTGAAAGATATAATAATAGCTAAACTTTAAGTTAATTTTACCAGATGGCCTTAGAATGAAACCCTCCAAAAAGAATGTTTTTTTTTCCAGTTTCCCCTAGGTACAGTTGGTCAGACAAATATCAAGCCTTTAACCCCTTGCCGCAAAATAACGTTCCCGGAACGTCATGTAAAGCAGGTAGTTCCCGCAACATGACATTCCAGGAACGTCATGCTTTCCCTGCCTCCCCCTCTGTCCCTAGATGCGATCGGGCAACAGGAGAAGGCTGTGTCAAACAGCCTCCTCCTGCTGCCACTGCCCAGTGGGGTGCCGTGCTCCCCCCGGGCAGTTAACCCCATAAATGCCGCGGTCGATGCGTCCGCAGCGTCTATGGGGAGATTCAGTGGCCTCCCGCCTATCGGCCGGCGGGAGGAGGCTGCAGCACGTTGCCTCCTCCCGCCGGCTGTTCCCCCTCCCAGATCGCGCCCCCCCCTCCCAGATCTACCTCCCTGTGGCCTCCCACCCACTGAGGCAGGGGTCTGATCGTTTGAATTCATTCATTCAGTATACAGTATAGTGCATTACAGCACACATCATGTGCTGTAATGCAATATACTGTATATATGTACCTGTAAAGAAAAAAACACAAAACACACACACATAAATACTTTCATAAATAATTAAAACAATAAATTTAAATAACTAAATAAATACATAATAAATAAATAATTAAAATAAATACATATAAATAAATACACATATTTGGTATCGCTGCGTCCGTAATGACCCCGTCTATTAACCCGTTACATTAATTATACCCCCCGATTAATGCCATAAAAAAATAAAAAAACTAACCAAAATGACATTTTTTTGTTAATCCTGCCCCCTAAAAAATATAGAAAAAAAGCTAATAATAAAACATATGTACCCAAAAGGTGTACCACTAAAATTTTCAGCTTATGCCGCAAAAAAGTCCTCACATAACTCCATTGGTGAAAAAATTTAAATAGTACAGGTCTTACAATATGCAAGACACAAACAGTATATATAGTATAAATGACAAAAACTATAACAAAAGCTTTATAAAGCAGATAACACTATAATTGTATTGACCTGACAAATAACGTTACCATGTCATACGTGACGTATAGTAAACGGCATACAAAAAAATTATGAAAAACAGCTGCTAAATTGTGGTTTTTTATTCGTACCTCCAACTTGCTTAAATTTCAGTGAAACACCTAAAGGGTTAATAAACTTATAAAATGTCAATTTGAATACTTTGAGGGGTGCAGTTTTTACAGTGGAGAGATTTATGGGGGTAACTAACATACAGGCTCCACAAATTCACTTCAGAAGTGAACTGGTCCGTAATAAAATTTGAATTTGAAATTTTCCTGAAAATTTGAAAAATCGCTGAAAAATTTCGAAGCCCTCTAACATCCTAACAAGTAAAAGGACGCTCACCAAATGACGTCACCATTAAGTAGACATGTTGTAGATGTTGCAGTAATAATTAGTTCATGTGGCATGACTATTTTTCTCAGAAAAAGTGAAATTTGAATATAAAGGATTGTAAATTTTTCTAATTTTTGTGCAAATGTGTTTTTTTTTACAAAAAGCTACTGAGTGTATGAACCAAAGTATACCACTAACATAAAGAGGAATATGTCACAAAAAACAATCTCAGAATAACCACGATAGTTAAAAGCATCAGAGTTATCACTACATAAAAAGAGACAGGTCAGATTTGAAAAATTGGCCCTGGGCAAGGTCAAAACAGGCTGAAGAGGCAAGGGGTTAATACAGCTCTCTCTTTGAAAAAAAAAGAGATGTGGCTTATAAAAAGAAGGAAAAAAATAAAAATTGTTTGTGTCCTTAAAGGGTTAATGAGCATGCCAGAAAGATATGTAGTCATGAGTTTGCCATATACCCACAAAGCATTTTAGTGGATCATAGATAGAATACTCTTCTCATCTGTACACAGATACTTATGTACATGTACTGTATGTTGCATACTTATGAAAAAATGGCACACAACCTTAAAAGAATTATGTAATGTGAAACATTATATGCACTATTTGTTAAACATCATTCACGTGTCAGACCATAACTACTCCCAGCAGTAAAATGTTTCTTGTTTCTCCCTAAATGACCTAGACAGAATGTTCTGTCCTCATTTCCATGCCATTCGGAACTATTGGCTTTACATACATTATTCAAGCATATAGCGATAATTAAATACATATCTATTCATTACTTTGTAGAATTCCAAGATTCCAGTATCCCTCTACCATCATCCTCTTCAGCAGCCACAGTCCGCACAGCTCTGGGAGTCGGGTCGTGACATCACTAAGTTTTCTCCAAACAAGTAATAAGTAATCTCTGATCAGCATACCAACTTCAGGTCCCCTAACTCAACACAGTCAGGACATGTCTCTCCTGGGTCCCTCACACAGAAGAGCGATACTTGACACAGTTGCATTGGCTTAACAGACACAGGGGCTTGTCACACCTGAAGTATGGTCTCACAACAGCAGCCCATTTGCTCAGTTAGGCTGGGTTCACATGTCGTTTTTACAGTCCATTTTTTAAATCCGAAGTGTGAACCGAACCTAACAGTAAACAAACAATGCATTGGCTATGAACTGGGTATAAATACAGGAACCTGCTTCCTGGGCATAGAGTCTCCAAAACACCCCTTCTAAGACAGAGATCCCATTAGCCAGGGTACTGATGGCCTTCCCAGCCTCAGGACTACCGGTGATTGGCAGAGTAGAGACAGTAGTTCACACTAATCACAGCTACATAATAATTAACGTCTATGACTGACTGCCACCATTCCAGTTCTCATAAATGAGGCCCTACATGTTTATAGATTCAAAATCTCAAAGTCACGTGCACTCAGTAGTTTTATTACACGCTTTACTCTCTTTAGAGACACTTCCTGAACTGTTGATATCTATTATTTTTATCAAGAACAGTCTTCAGTCCCTTGGGAACATTTGCCATACTTTAACTAGAATGTAAACTTGATCTTTGCTAGCATATTTCATTAGATAACACTTTGTCAGGAGATACACTACAAGAGGCCATCTCAGGACACACCAAAAAATGTTCGGTCACAGTCTGTGTGCATTTTCTGAGGACGCGCCTCAAACTGACCACATTGAAAAAAAAAAAATCAATCAGTTCTGGACAGTCTTCAAATGTCAAAGGAGAATGACAAATATGTTTTTCGGAGAATATTTTATGACACTTTTAACAGGAAGAACAGTATTTGTGCTAAGGGAAAATGCTGCCTCTCCATATGGGCCCCAGAGCTGAGATTTCCTGTCTAATTCCTTAACTACAAATATGCTGAGCATCATGTTGGAATGACCCCAGCATAATATCTGTAAAACTTACATTCTTCTAATTATAATTACTATCCAGTTATATTAAGTACTAAGAATGCAGAGGAGATTTCAAAGAAAACATTATGTTCCTGAAATGGCACATTTGTATAGATGTAAAAGTTACACAAATAAGTTACACAAAGCATAATATATACATAATTAGTAACAGACAGAGGGACATGTTTACAGTCCTGAAAGTCTGAATATTCAGCATCTGGTTCATATGCCCATTCTTAAAATGATAGCAACACGTGAAACATAGTGCACTCCATACAGATCGAATCGGTACCACTGCATTATACAGTACTTAAAAAAAAAAAGCATTACAGGAATTTTTTTCTTATATATTGCAGCACAAGCTATTATTAAAGAATAGCTTATGTGGCATACATGGGTTTTTACCCATCCTGATTCCTCTATCCCACTCATATGGTTTGCTACTACTGCCTACGTATCCTATGATGCCTCTGGCTTTGCAGAGACAGCATGTGGAGTTTCAGACCACTTTCATGAATTCATGTCATTTTCTGGTGGTCTGAGTACTGGTCACATGATCCACCCAGCTACAGTAATGATATGTATGGATACAGGAGAGCGGGAATGAAACAGATGGCAATGCAGGAATAAGGGTGGTGAGTGTAGATTAAAAAAAAACTTCTTCAGGACGTTTATGTAACAAGCAGCTAAATATACACAGTAAGCATCACTTATAACTCATAACCGTAATATGCAGCTCTGTCCCAAGTAGGATTCACACTTTAAATGTTCTTTCTTAAACACACACACACAACCAATAAACCTATCAGTATCACTTGCTGTGGAGCCATAAACACCAAACTTAGGTGAGAGTAAAGAAAGTTCTCAATGGATGCTGTTCTGGGATGGTTTGTGACTTCCTGAGTGAGTTGTTGCTGTGTTCTCTGAGTACTTTTGGCAATTCTCCTAGGCAGATTCACCTGTGTTCCAAGTTTTTCCCATTAAAGAGATAATGGGTCTCACTGTGGGTTGATGTCTGTACAGAGTCTTGGAATTGACTTTGAAAAAAGGTAAAAATAACATAATCACACCAATTTTTCAGATATCATCTTCAACGTAGAAGACAAATAATGGTAATGCAGTGTATTCTGCAACCAAATATGCGTAATATGGCCACAAACCATCGCATTGAATTGGATGGGACATGGCTGATTTATAAAACACTCTTTGGAGAGTTATCGTGCTGTCTTATAGTATGATCTTTGTTTCCTATAGCAACCAATCACAGCTCATCTTTCATTTCTCATATTACTTAGACATACATACCTAGGTACCAGACTTCAAACTAAGCGATGGCTCCATGTTAGCTACAGTATGTGCAGGGCTGTCAAGGTAAAATGCTCAGCAGTCCATGTCAAAACCAGGAGAGAATGACAATGGCAAAATCAGAAAACAGGGAAAAGGTCAGAGTCAACTTGAGGGTCAAAACCAGGATAATACCAAGAACCAAATCAAAGTCAGAAGTCATACCAAACCATAAGACATACCTAAGGTAATACACGTACAGTAGTGAGGTACAAAATCAGGATATGTAATCAGAAAACGGGCTAAGGGAGGAATTTATCATTGTTTTACGTACATTTTTTGATGCAGAAAAGCTGCAAATTTTTGTGCAGCTACTTCATTGCACTTGGGACTTTTATAAAGTTTATACCACTCAAGTTTGTTCTCACTCAGAGATGGGGGGCATGTCCTAATCTATGCTAAAGCTCCCCCTTTAAATGCTCTACCATGCTATTTTAACCCCTTAGCGTTCAAAGGGGAATTCAGAGAATTGGCTTTGACCTTAAGGGGTTAATCTTAGTTTTAGCATTTGAAAAGTGAATATCCTAGTTGCAGTCTACACAGTTTTATTTGTCACAATTCTTTCTTTGGAACATTCTGAACTGCTGCAGTATACCAGTGCAGTTGATGTACACCAGCCAGATTTCTAAAAAGGGTCTATTTGCTGGTTTCAATGTTTCAATGTGTAATGTATTTATAAAGAAGTGTAATGTATGTACTAATTATGCAACCATCGATTCAGCCACTTAACACGAAGAACATTTCTCTGCTAGACTGGCCAAGAACTCTTGCTATTTTTGATTCCTGTTTTGGCACAGTCATAGCAGTCAAAGCCTGGCCAAATATTCAAGAGGAATGAGCATTTGAGAAATAAATATTGCTAGTTTTGATTATCTTTTTATGTATCTGTATGTTAAAGTGTACTTTTGGTGTCAGAAAACATCTGACATCCTTTCATGAGGACCAGCCGAGCAATGCCAACAACAGCTTTCTGCCCATTCATTTTAGCTATCAGTGGGGATCTAAGAACCCCACCCATCAACATTTTTGACATGTTAATATAAATTGGCATATATATTTTTTTATGTATCTGCAGGCCTATTTTAACCCCTTGGCACAGACTCCAATACTTCTATGGTGCTGAGCACGCTTCATACTGTAGATAAGCGGTACTGGCTGCTAATAGCATTTGGCACTCATCACTACTGCAAACTTTAGCAATCAAATGTAGGTCAATTTACCCCTTGAAGGGTTATTACTACCTTGGATAGTTATGCTCTATTTAGAGTATGCAGAGGATCCGACCACTGGTGTCCCCCATGCTACAGTAAAAGGGGACCCCAAAATCCCTATAAAATAAAGCTGTGGGCCACGCTTTCATGCCGCAGCTCTATTAATTCCCTATGGGGCCACTGAACAGAGCTGATAGCTGAATTTGACTGTCTTTGGCAGCTCCACAGAGAATGAAAATATGACGTGGCATTTAAAAAGCTAAATGGAAGGCCGTATTAGCAAAGCACCAATTTAGTGATGAATATATGCAATCTAATGACCGCTTTTAAAAGTCCCCTATGGGAATTATTTTTTGTTAAGTTAAAATAGGGAAAAAAAATAAACATTTGGTATTACCATATGCAAAAATGTGAACAAATCTAAATATATGATAGTGATCCTGCATGGTTAACAATGGTATGCATGTAAAATATTCAGTGTCAAAATGAATGATTTTGGTCCCATGACATATCGGAAAAATTGAATGGAGTCATATGTACCAAAAAACTCCAGATCATTAGCACTCATGCAGCCCTGTAGAGGCAAAACAAAATACTATAGGGCTCAGAACTGGGTCATTTTGAGCACATTTATGTAAAAAAAAAAAAAAAAAAAAAGATACCTTTTTGTTAAAAGTTGGCCCAAAAAAATCTATATAAATTGGATATTACTATAATCGTAGTGACCCATAAAATGTAGATAAGCTGTTAGTTTCACTGTAAAGTGCACTTTGTAAAAATAAACCTCTCCCAAAATTTCACAAATTTTGTTTTGTCCCACAAAACAAGCTCTCCTTATGCAGTAAAACAATACCATTGTCAGGACAGGGAGGTAAAGACAAGACGAGACAGTGGGCCCTGATACTGAACCCACCCACTGCATGGGCGTAGCAAGCGGGCGCTATTACGAGCGGTGACCTTACAGGCTGGTTCTCCCTCTCCTCGCCCTGTGTAATAGGGGCTTTAATGACAGTCGCTAAACTGCAGTTTGCCAGTAAGTGAGACACCTAGGGGGAGATTTATCAAACTGGTGTAAAGTAGAATTGTCTTAGTTGCCCCTAGCAACCAATCAGATTCCATTTTTTATTCCTCACAGATTCTTTGGAAAATGAAAGGGGCAATCTGATTGGTTGCTAGGGGGCAACTAAGACAATTCTACTTTACTCCAGTTTGATAAATCTCCCTCCTAGTGTTTGATTTTATAACTTTGTACTTTATATAGAAAACAGGCAAAACAAATAAATTAAGTAATATCACCTCTCCTGCTGATTAAACATTATTTAACATTATTTATTGGTAATGATGGTTTACATTTAAAGGGAATCTGTCAGCTACTGGGCCCTACCTAAGGTGCTGACAGTGTGCTGTAGCTGGCAGCCCCCAGTAAGCATGGTACCTTTTTGGTGATTTTCCATGCAGCGGATTATCTACAATCTTATGTCTTCTACTGTACTAAATAGTCACAGAGCAGTTGTTCGTGGCACGCTCTGGCATGCATCCTCCTCCCTCTTCATGAATAATCAATGCTGCCCGGCCTCCTGCTCGCTTAGCTGTCAGATTGCAGAACAGTCCTCTGTAGGCAGGTTATGTCTGAAAGAAACACTCAGGTATAATTGAATCTCTTCTCTCTAATGTGTTGGACCTGTAATTTAGGGGTAACTCACCTGTCTAAAGACCTGCCAACAGTTCATTCTCTGGTTTGAATGCCTTGATGGAAATTAAATAGATGTCTTTTTTTTCTCATTATTGTATCATTTTATCATTTTAAATACTGTGTTCACACACAGTATTTTTGCTCAGTATTTTGGTCAGTACTTTGCAACCAAAACCAGGAGTGGATTAAGAAACACAAACAAGAAACAAACAGAAAGGCTTGTTCTCACACTGTTGAAATTGAGCGGATGGCCGTCATTTAATGGAAAATATTGGACGTTGTTTTAAAATAATAGTAATTATTTGCTATTAAATAGCAGCCATCCACTCAATTTTTAGGCTGGGTTCACACTATGTAACTGTGCGGCTGTATTTTTTATGCGGCTGTAAATGTGCGGATGAAACTACGGCCGTGGGAAAAAATAGACATGCGGCTGAAAACATACGCACATTTACTTGGAAATCTGGTTCAACTAAAAATAACAAATAAAATCTTAAGAAAGTGATGCAAACACCTCTGGATGCATCTGGGAAAGCAGGGAAACAGTTTACATGAATTGCTATTACCGGGGTTTGAGATCCTCTGCAGTATGCCGATGCCTCTCATGGTTAATATATTGAATTAATAAAACACATTTTCGTTGTAATAAAGTCCCTTTCGTTGTTCAATAATTTAATTTAAACGATTCCATCATTTTGCAATTAAATATACTGTTAAAATAAATATATATATAAATAAATGTATATTTATATATTTATTTTTTGACAGTATATTTAATTGCACAATGATGGATTTGTTTAAATTAAATTATTGAACAACGAAACTGATTTTATTTCAACGAAAATGTGTTTTATGAATTAAATATTAATTAGTACAGGAAGCTCCAGTAAGCCGTTAATTCATATTCCCGGTAAATAGAGCATTCTGTACTAATCATCACTTTACTTTAATTAAAACATCAAATGTTTCTTCTAATTATGTTATCACAATAGCATTATTAGAAGAAACATTTAGAATTATATGTGCGCTCAGCTGATTGGCTAATCGGCTGAGCGCACGTATAATTAGCGGGTCCGCAGCACAGTGACTTCATTGTGCTGCGGACCAGCGAAGAGGACACATCGGGGTGAGTATAGAGCTCTCCCCACCCCCTCCCCAGCACTGCACGAAAAGGGACTTTATTACAAAGAAAATGTGTTTTATTAATTTAATATATTAACTATTAGAGGCATCGGCATTCGGCATCATTGCCGGCTATTTTTGAAGTACTCCGTACGGACCACCTGTCAATCCACGGCCGCATGTCCAGCCGCAAACAATGGTCTTGTTCATTTTTTATGGGTCCGTTTACGATAGGGCCGTAAATTCATTCATAGTGTGTACTGTGCAGCGTACGCATGAACCACCAAAAATACCGCCGCACAATTACAGCCGCAAATTCAGCCGCACAGTTACATAGTGTGAACCTAGCCTAACAGTGTAAACTTAGCCTTTCTGTGTTTTCAATCCACTTCTGGTTTTAGTTGCAAAATAGTGACCAAAATGCTGAGCAAAAATACTGTGTGTGAACATAGCCTTAAAATGATACAATATTGAGAAAGAAAAGACATCCTTTTAATTTCCATCAGGGGATTTGAACCAGAGAATGAATGGCTGGCAGGTCTCTAGACAGGTGAGTCACCCCTAGACCACAGCTCCAACACATTAGGGAGAAGAGATTCTGATCTGCAATCTGACATCTGAGCGAGCAGAAGGCCGAGCAGCATTGATTGCCCATGAAGAGGGAGGAGGATGCATGCCAGAGTGTGGCACGAACAACTGCTCTGTGACAGTAGGAGACATAAGATTGTACATAATCCACTGCACGGAAAATTTTCAAAAAGGCACCATGCTCACTGGGGGGCTGCCAGCTACAGCACACTGTCAGCACCTTAGGTAGGGATTAGGATCTGACAGATTCCCTTTAAATACTTATTCTCATGTGTTTTTTAAGTTTTTTTTTCTGTCTGCTACTTAACTCATTTATTTTGCTTTGAAATGTCCACATATTTTTGTGAATGTTTAGACTGTACAGTGCTGGTGGACAGACAAGAGTCTACCATACATATGAAAAATATTGCCTTTGGAGCCTATGAGCACATTTACTGTAGTTCTGAAAGCCGTATTACATTGCTCGGTGTGCTTGCTTTGCAGAAGTCTTTTACTGTCTCAATCCAGTGCAATAAACAAATTTAAAAATAGTGATGATATAAAACCTTGTAATATATCTTAAGAAAAATGTGAATGCATAGTAGACCCCTTTCTCGCCCCCCATGGTCTCTTTAAAGAGAGAGAAACAGAGATGAAAATGAAGGCTCTAGTTAGAGATTTACAGTATGTCTATACTGTACCTTACTGCATTATGATGTCCTCCTTGCTCCTAGTTCTATATAAGAGAAAAAGAGGAGAGAAGAAGAGAGAGAGAAGCAGGGTTTCCACTTTTCTGTAATTTATTGTATGTATGCTGAGAATATGGTGATTAGATCAGCTCACCTCTCACCTGTGATACCAATAGAATTAGCCCAAGAGGAAAGTGGGGGGTGCACAGTAGCAGGCGCCTGCCCGGTGGGCAGATTCACAAATGTGAATGGTCATGAAAAGAGGAATTTGTCTGTACTGAGCTATATATACTTCACTTAGACTATTGATTTATGAACAACTGGAGCTATACTTTTCAGTGTCCTTGAACCCATGTGCACTGAATGTATGCTTTGATGGGATCTTCTATGATGTCCTATGTATGGTATAGTACTACTTTTTGGCCACCAGGTGGCACTAACCGTTTCCTTCCATAGCCAAGACATTGAAGGACTATGTGAGGGTTAATTGTGTTTTATCACTTGTAAGTGCATGATAGAATGATTTTCAGCCAACTCTTCCACCTCAGATTAAAGGTTTTAGAAGTTTCCCTCCAATTCTGTCCTGTCAGGTACCAATGTACCTCAGACCGCACTCCACCAATGAGAGATAGGTCTTAGCCAATAAGTGGTGGTGGAGTCAGTCATGTGGGGGCTAGTTCAGACTAGTTCCTGATTAGTTGCAGAGTGAAGAGGTGCAGGAGGAAGAGGCAGCTAGTTTTGTGACAGTTAGAAAACGGGGTAGATGGAAGACTGCAAGGGAGGCTAGTCCTGATCTGGCACAACCCAACAAGTTTGCCATATTGGCGGATGAGGGGGATGTTGATTCAGGGGTGGAATTGCTGAAGCAGGACATTGCCTCTGAAAGCCTGGGGGGTGTCTGCTCCAGTAAGGTGGGCAATAGGAGTGCAGGGCAGGCCAGGCAGGTACTGGTAGTGGGGGACTCAATTATTAGGGGGACAGACAGAATAATCTGTCCCAAAGACTGGGATCGTTAAACAGTGTGTTACCTACCTGGCCCTCGAGTTCTTCACATTGCGGATCAGGTTGACAGATTACTGGGAGGGGCTGGCGATGACCCAGCAGTCATGGTGCACATTGTCACCAATGATAAAGTTAGAGGGAGGTGGAGGCTCCTTAAAAACAATTTCAGGGACTTAGGGAGAAAGCTTAAGACTAGGACCTCCAAGGTGATATTTTCCAAAATATTACCTGTACTACGAGCCACACCGGAGAGACAGCAGGAGATTGGGGAGGTAAATAAGTGACTCAAGAGTGTAGGAGGGGTTTGGGTTCATGGAGAACTGGGCCAACTTCTCTGTCGGTTACAGGCTCTACGGTAGGGACGGGCTACATCTCAATGGGGAGGGTGCTGTTGTGATGGGGGAAGATGGGGAAGAGGTTGGAGGACAGTATAGTAAGTGAAGACAGAGTAGATGGAGAGCTGGGGCTAGATTATGGAACTGGGGTGGAGCGGTGGGAGGGGATAGAACAGTCACTAGTCGTAAGAGTAAAGGAAATATGGACCAACATATTAAATGTATGTATACAAATGCTAGAAGCCTCACTAACAAAGAATCACCATCCTGGGCACGTGGGGGTAGTGAGTAATCCCTGTGGGGATTAGTGCTGTACATCTGTACTATGAATGCTGGTTGTGATGGCTGCTTTGACGGCGACTTAGTGGACATATGTTTATCAATTGTGTATACACTAGTCTATTGAATAATGATTAATGTCTGAAATTATACAGTGTTAGATACTTACCAAATCCTGCAGGCATAGCCATCAATTGAGTGAATAAGGTTTTGCAGATAACTCATACTGCACCAGGATTTGCACTGTGTCAGCATTTGTAATCGTCCGTTTGTCAGCCTGTACATACGTTAGTATCATTGGACATCATTGGTACATGATACTTATGGCATAACATTTTTGCCCCACATGCTTCTTTGATGTGCATTTTGCGCATGTGGGTGTGGGCATGACCTGCCGCTCCAAGCGCTTATCGGAGGCTGGGTCGGGCTGTATACCCTATATGCATGCACCATATGCACATCAGTACAATCCCCTCTCACGTACCCACCCTATCACACATTTTTTAATCCTAATACAACCACTCTACTTACAACTTGAATATTAACCATTGTGTCATGTGAAAGTCTCCTGATGATCCCAGGCACAGATCTGGCTTTAGCCTGGTTTTATGTAAATTTATCTGGGTAGATTAACTCGTTGTGAACCAGTCTATTGAAAGGCTAAAACCTTGGATTTGTTGTTTAGTGCCTATTTTTTTGTGCGTAGAACACAATTTTTATTCATGATTTTAATGCATATCCACTAAAAATTTGATTTTATATGTGATTCTGGGATCCAGTTTGGTGCAACTGTGATAAGCCTCACGAACAAAGCTGAGGAATTAGAATTCATAATGGTGGAAGAGAAATATAATATAGTGGGGGATAAGCGAGACGTGGCTGGATGAGAGCTACAGTATGACTGGGCAGTTAATATCCAGGGATATAGTCTATTCAGAAATTACTGTAAAAATAATTAAGGGGGAGGGGTCTGCCTATATGTTAAATCCTGCCTTAAGCCCATTCTGCCGGAGGATATATGTGATGATAATATGTACGGTTCAGGGAAGAAAATTCACATTATCAATTCACATACAGAATTCTGATGTTTTTTATGCAGCCGAGAGGTACTAGTATCAGCCATAGGTGTGAGGTGCAGCACTCCTTTTCTTCCCTGAACCGTATTTTGTTTCTCTCTTTTCTCCGTGCTTTGCACTCCTCCTGGTGAGACCCACATGACTGCAATTAGCAGGAGACACCTGAGTGCTCATGGTTTTAATCCCTCCTGTCTGTCCCATTCTATCTTTGATAGCTATGGTGAGTGCAATACCTTATCCAGACTTGTGCTGTTTGGGGGCAGCTTCCTCCGCCGGTGGTGCTGGCTGGGTTTTGGTGTGGCATTTTTGGGTCCGGTCCTGTGGCATGGGGGTTGCAGGGCCGTTCCATGGCCTCCCTTTCCTGACTGTGCACGCCTGCGGGGGTGGTGGTCGCTGACTGGCATAGTGTGGACATAGTGTAGGGACCCATGTGTATCAGATACCTGCACGCGGTACATGGGGCAGTGTGGCTTGATCAATTCACATACAGAATTCTGATGTTTTTCATGCAGCCGAGAGGTACTAGTATCAGCCATAGGTGTGAGGTGCAGCACTCTTTTTCTTCCCTGAACCGTATGATAATATGTAGTCTCTTTGGGTAGAAATAAGGGAGGGACAAAGAATAATAAAATTATTACTCATGAGAAAAAGTAGATTTGGCATCGAAGCAAAGTGAAGTCATTATTATGGGGGACTTTAACTACCCAAATATAAACTGGAAAACAGAAACCTGCAGCTCCAGGAAAGCAAGCAGGTTTTTGGAAATAGTAAAATATAATAACCTTTCCCAACTAGTATAGGAACCAACAAGAGGGGGTGCACTTCTGGACCTGATTTTAACCAATTGTTAGGACTCAGGCCGTGCATTCGGCTTTGCGTCCATAGCAGCCAGACTGCTTTTCATGTTTTTTTTCTAACTCTGCTCTACTATTTCTTGTAGCGTTGGTAAGGCTTTCACTCCCTGGCTGATCAGCATAGGTGTTGTGTGTTTGCTAATTGTTGATTGACAGCTGGCACACCAGTCAACTGTTGGTGTCTGGACCTGGAGCCTCAGCCCCAATCACTTCTGGAGCTGGGACTACAGGCTCCATAAGTACCATCAAATGTCTCATGATCCTTGCCTGTGAAAGAGCCTAGTTATCTAGTGTTTCTGGACCTAGCTATTTACTCTGACTTGTACTCCTGATTACCTGACTTTTGGCTGGTACCTTGACTATTCTTTGGATCTTGACTTTTTACTTATATTGACCGGCTGTTACTGACTAGGATCTCTGTCTATTGTCTTTTTGTGTTGAAGTCTTGTCTCTGTTTTGTGTTTCCATTTGGATTAGGTTAGGGAACGTCGCCCAGTTGTCCACTGCCATTTAGGGCTATCGAGGCAAGTAGGCAGGGACAGCTGGGGTGGGTGTCAGTTCTAGGGCTGCACCTGTCTGTTGTCATCCCAGACCCCCCTACCTGACACCAATAGGCCAGACAGAATATCAAAAATAGAGGAGGGGGGTCACCTGGGTAATAGTGACCGCCAAAATAATATGTTTTCAATTATCCTTCAATAAAATGCTTAGTAGAGGGGCAACAAAAAAATTACATTTCAGGAAGGCTAATTTCCAAAAACTAAGTGAGGACCTTGGGGACATAGACTGGGATAATGCCTTCAGAAATAAAAGTACACAAGAGAAATGGGACATATTTAAGAGCATCCTGGGTAGATTGTGTGAACGACACATACCATATGGGAATAAACATACTAGAAATAGGAGAAAACCAATGTGGTTAACTACAGCTGTTAAGAGTGCAATAAATGATAAGAAACAAGCATTCAGACTTCTAAAACAGGAAGGTAGTGGGGAAGCATTAAGCAAGTATAGACAGAATAATATAAGAAAAAAACAAATAAAAGAAGCAAAAATTGCAACAGAAAGAAGGATTGCCACAGAAAGTAAAGTGAATCCCAAAATGTTCTTCATCTATATAAATAACAAAAGACTTAAAATTGAAAATGTTGGCCCCCCCAAAAAAAATAATCTGGGTGTGGAGGGAAATGAGGAAAAGGCCAGTCTACTAAATACATTCCTCTCTACTGTATTCACAGAGGAGAATCCATTAACAGAGGACATGAATAGGGATAATGTAAATCCTCCCATAAATCTCACCTGCCTAACACAACAAGAAGAGGGGCGACGCCATAAAAACATAAAAATCGATAAGTCACCAGGCCCAGAAGGTATCCATCCTAGAGTTTTGCAGGACTTAAGTACTGTGTTAGACAGACCGTTATTCCTAATATTTGAAGTTTCTATAATGACAGGGACTATTCCACAGGACTGGCGCATAGCTAATGTGGATCCAATATTCAAGAAAGGGTCAAAGAGTGATCCTGGAAACTATAAGCCCCTAACTCTAACATCTATAGTGGATAAAGTATTTAAGGGTAAGAGATGCTATACTGGAGTATCTACTCCAGTATAAAATAATCTTATAATGCAGCACCAGCGTGGATTTATTAGGGATCGGTCCTGTCAGGCTAATCTGATTGGCTTTTATGAGGAGGTCAGTTATATACTGGACTTGGGGGAGGCTGTGGATGTTGTGTATCTTGACTTTTCAAAGGCATTTGATACTGTGCCGCATGAAAGGTTGGTCTACAAAATGAGGATGCTGGGTCAGGGGGAAAACATATGCAAATGGGTAAGTAACTGGTTGTGTGATAGAAAACAGAGGGTGTCATTGATAGAACATATCCTGATTGGGTTTTAGTCACTAGTGGGGTACCGCAGAGGTCAATGTTGGGTCGTCTTATTTTTAATATTTTTATTAATGACCTTGTAGAGGGGCTACAAAGTAGAATCTCCATTTTTGCAGATGATACTAAAGTGGGTAATCAGTAATCAGCACAGAGGAGGATAATGTATTACAGAGGGATTTGGAGAAGTTGGAGGCTTGGGCAGAGAAATGGCAAATGAAGTTTAATGTGGATAAATGTAAGGTTATGCATTTAGGACGTAGAAATAATAAGTACAGTTATTTGCTAAATAATAAAACACTGGGTAAAACTGCTTCTGAAAAGGACCTGGACGTATTGGTGGACAGTAAACTCAACTTTAGTGATCAGTGCCAGGCAGCAGCTGCCAATGCTAATAAAATAATGGGATGCATCAAAACAGGCATAGATGCTAAAGATGAGAACATTGTTTTGCCTCTTTATAAATCACTGGTCAGACCACACATGAAATATGGTGTACAGTTTTGGGTACCGGTATTTAAAAAGGACACAGCTGATCTGGAGCGGGTGCAGAAGAGTGCAACAAAGGTCATTAAGGGAATGGGTGGGTTACAGTACCAAGACAGGTTATCAAGCTTTGGGTTCTTTACGCTAGAAAAAAGACGTCTTAGGGGCGATCTGATTACAATGTACAAATATATGAATGGACAGTACAGAGATCTTTGTAGTGATCTTTTTACTCCTAGGTCTCTTTTTACTACTAGGTCTGTAACAATGACAAGGGGGCATCCTCTACATCTAGAGGAGAGAAGATTTTACCATCAGCATTGACGCAGATTCTTTACTGTACAAGCTGAGACTGTGGAACTCTCTGCCACATGCTGTTGTTATGGCTAATTCATTAAATAAGTTCAAGGGAGGCCTTGATGCTTTTCTTTAAAAATATAAATCACAAGTTAAGGGCATTACGTTGATCCAGGGATTATTCTGATTGCCATTGAAGTTGGGAAGGAATTTTCTCCCTGTGATGGGGCAATTGTCATATGTCTTATAGGGGTTTTCGCCTTCCCCTGGATCAACACAATAGGGTTTCCCTAGGTTGAACCTGATGGACTCTTGTCTCATTAAATATGCAACTATGTAAGAGCACCACAAACCGAGTTCCAGAGAAGGCCCTTACCTAGGGCTTGGCAATGTGGCCAATGCCTTAGTACTAAAAGATTGAATGCTGATTCTGAAACCCACAGCTATGGCCTGCAAAACTACTACAGGGGAAACTACCACTAAGCGGGGACCCAATCTGTCTGTGTTGTGGGGGATTGTTCTATTAAAGTATTCTTTTAAGCAACTCAGCAGTTTAGAAAAGTGCAAATAGCCTACATGCCCCGCTGACTGATGCTCAGTCCACTTGGGTTAGGCTAGGTTCACACTGCGTTTTCAGCACCCGTTTAACGGATCCGTTTTTTGCAAAAAACGGATGCATTTGTGTGCATCCGTTTTTGATCCGTTTTTCCATTGACTTCCATTATAAAAAAAAACGGATCAAAACGGATTCGGTTTTTTTACGCACAATAAAGTACTGTTGACACTACTTTTTTGACCGTTAAAAAAAATGGATCCTTTAAACGGATGCTGAAAACGCAGTGTGAACCTAGCCTTATCCTGAGGGATTAGCTCCACCCAGTTATGCAATCCCTTAGTCTGTACTACTAGATCTGGCATATAGATCTATCCAGCCTTAGAAATAACTTAATAGCCATGAGTCCAGGTTATTCGCCTATCTTCAAATCACACAACCCAGCCAAAAGTGTAATAATCTCCCCAACAAAGTACTGCACTAACTAAACAGACCCCCTCATGGTAGCCCCTGCACTCATCTTGTCTTCTACTAAAAGAGACTTTGTCCACCAAGTATATCTCTATCTACATTCAAAACTGGTAAACCAGGATCTACGTACACACTTACTGTCAAACTACCCCTCAAGTGCAAAACACACTGTCAAAACTTGTAATTAAAAACACACTGTCTGTTCCTTTTAGAAAGCTTCCAGTAAACATGTTTAGCTGTTTAAGTGCACTGGACCAGGGACTACCTGTTAACGGGTATGTGTTGAGATCTAAGGTGGTCCTTCTAGAATTCTGAACCCTAATACAAGTGCTACAGCGGAAACACTTCATCTAACACTTGCAGGTTACACCTAGTGCCTCTGGTTTACCACTAGGACACCTATTATAATTGGTGGTACAATGGATGGTACACTTTAACCCACAGGGGACACAGACAGTTTTGGCGTTTATGACACGGCCACATTTTTCAAATATGACGTGTCACTTTAAGCATCAATAACTTTGGAATGCTTTAACCAATCCTTGTAATTCCAAGATAGTTTTTTCCGTGACATATTCGACTTTATGTTAGTGGTAAATTTGGGTTTATAACTTTAGAATTTTTTTGTGAAAAAATGTTGTGAAAAATTGAAAAAAATAGCATTTCTCTACATTTGAAAGTATCTGCCAATAAGGAAAATAGTAATACTACATAAATTATTTATTAATTCATATCTAAAACATGTCTACTTTATAATAACAGCATTTGGTGAACATGCTTTTACTTGTTTAGGTTGATAGAGGCCTTTAATGTTTAGTAGCAATTTTCTATTTTTTTCATGAAAATTTCAAGCTGAGAAATTCTTTAGGCACCAGTTCAATTTTGGAGTATATTTTGGAGGCCTGTATACTAGAAACCCCCATAATTTACCCCATTTTGAAATCTTCACCTCTTCAAGTATTCAAATCTACAGTCACACAGTTTTTTAACCCTTTGGGCATTTCACAGGAATAGCTGCAAAGTAAGAGTGAAAAGTTAAAATTTGCATTTTCTTTGCAGAGATTCCAATGTAATCCTATGTATTTTTTACCACACCAATTACCGTTACCGATCCAACAATGCCGGAAATTGCCGATGATGGAACGTCTTTGGGGGTCCAGTGGCAGTTACACTAGACTGTCAGCTATCAGCTGACAGTTTAGTTGCGGCTCCCGGTCACTGTTTGTGTTAACAGCAAGCATCTGAAGGTGCTCAGTTATAATACGTCATCGTGCTGAAACTAACCTTCTACTATGACGTATTATAACTGCATGGTGCGGCTAGGGGTTAAAGATACCTATGAAAATGCCTTTACTCACATATGCTAAAAGAAGGTCAGAAGGAAAAAGGTAGAAAAATGTGTAATATAATATAAACTAGAAAATGTACCTGGCGCTGCCCGGGTATAAAGTGTGTTGATTAGATTTTTTCCAAGGTCGCCCAGGCGGTAAATCTATGCCCTTGTTTTTTTTTTTCGTTTAAGGGGAAATTGCCAGGAGCCCTATATACCCCCTTATACGCTATATACCCCGACAGTTCTGCAGAGTTTATGTAAATTGTAGGTTAGAAATAAACTAAAAACTTTAAACATCCTAAATACCTAATAGCCAAACTGAGATGTCATCATGTGATCAGACTGTATACAGAGCCTGGTTATATACAACATTGGCAGTTTTATATACAGAGCCTGGTTATATACAACATTGGCAGTGTTATATACAGCCTGGTTATATAGAAACATTGGCAGTGGTATACAGTATACAGCCTGGTATACAACATTAACAGTGTTATACTGAGTCTGGTTTTGTACAGTACAACATTGGCAGTGTTATATACACCCTGGTTATATACAACATTGGCAGTGATGTATACAGCCTGGTTATATACAACATTAGCAGTGTTATATACAGCCTGGTTATGTACAACATTGGTAGTGTTATATACAACCTGGTTATATACAACATTGATAGTGTTAGTGGAGGTCCTGTATATCTGTAGTATATAGTTGGTGGAGGTCCTGTATACCTGTAGTGTATAATTCTGGGGTCCTGTATACCTGTACTGTGTAGTTTGGGGGTCCCCCCTGCCGATGGCAGACCGCGCGCGTGTGTGTGTGTGTGCAGAAAACCTGCAGCTTATAAAAATAAGTGCATACACAATCCTGCATCATCACATCATAATAATCTGGCCCTCTTAGGCACTACCTTTCATCCTTGGTGAGGACAATACAGAAGAGGTTTCAAAGTTTCTAATACTGCATACACTCCCCCCCGCCTTGCAGGTAGCCCCCGTACTGTATACACCCCCCGTACTGTATACACCCCCCCTTGCATGTATCCCTATACTGTATACACTCCAACCCCCTGTAGGTAGCCCCCATACTCTATACACTTCCCCCCTTCTTGCAGGTTGCCCCCATACTGTATACACTCCACTTCACAAGTAGCCCCCCATACTGTATACACCCCCACCCCTGCGGGTAGCCCCCATACTCTATACACTTCCCCCACTTGCAGGTAGCCCCCATACTCTATACGCACCCCCTTGCAGGTTGCCCCCATACTGTATACACCCCTCCTTGCAGGTAGCCCCCATACTCTATACACCCCCCCTTGCAGGTAGTCCCTATAATGTATACACTCCACCCCCACAGGTAGCCCCCATACTGTATACACCCCCTCCTGCAGGTATCCCCCATACTGTATACACTGCCTCCTTGCAGATAGCCCCCATACTATATACACTCCCCCTTCAGGTAGCCCCCATGCTGTACACACTCCCCCCTGCAGGTAGCCCCCATGCTGTATGCATTCCCCCCTGAAGGTAGCCCCCATGCTGTATACACCCCCCCTAGGTAGCCCCCATGCTGTATACATTCCCTAACACCCCCTTACTGTATACATTACCCAACACCACCTACCGGCAGGTAAGCCCCTTACTGTATATACACTGTACACTGTTAGGGTACCTTCACACCTACCGGATCCGCAGCGGATTTCACACTGTAAATTTGTCGCCAAATCCCCTGTGGATCCAGTGTCATTACACCCTATGACACTACATACTCTCAGCGAGATTGACATACCGCTGCGAGTATGTAAATTAACCCCCTTGGCAGCCGGAGCATAACTTACACTGACAGAGGCACCCATCATTCCGCCCGCACAGACCGCTGTTAGATGGTGCAGGCTCCCCTCCAGTGTGTTCAGCGCTGTGCTGCTGCTGGGCACGGCTCTCTCCTCACGGCTCTGGACTTGTCCCCACCCCACCCCCCGAAGCAAGCTGGAGCGGTGTGTGCAGCGTCCAGAGCCGTGAGGAGAGAGCCTGGAGGGGAGCCTGCCAAATCTAACAGCGGTCTGTGTGGGCGGGATGATGGGTGTCAGTATAAGTTATGCTCCGGCCGTCAAGGAGGTTAATTTACATACCATCCCGCTGCGAGTATGTAGTGTCATAGGGTTGAATGACACTGGATCCTAAGCGGATTTCGCTGCTAATTTGCAGTGTGAAAACCGCTGCGGATCTGGTAGGTGTGAAGGCACTCTTACTGTATTTATTTCTGTGGATCTGTTGTGAGGCAGCTGGCCCTAGCAACCAATCAGATTCCAGCTCCCTGTGAAAATGAAAGTAGTAATCCTATTGGTTGCCAGGGCTCCAACTGCCATTTCTGCTGCAGTGCTAATTATATCACCTGTGTGTGCAGTGTGGAAATTTTCCCATTCATCTCTATGGAGCGCAGCTCTTCCCCCTTCCCTCCTGTACATCTGGCGGGGACGGGACCTTCGCTCTAACCTGCCCAGGCACCCAATGTATATGTGTGGCAAATTTGGGGTCAAACTGTTCAGGCGTTTGGAAGTCTATACGGGACAGACGGACAAACAGACAGAAAGACAGACAGACAGACTTTATTTTTTATGATATAGATGAAGAATGAAATTGCCAGTGTCCCTGATTGTAAAGGGCTGTTGACAAAATGTAGGGGGAAAAATGATGCCACAATATATTCTATTGCTAAATATTAGTCACAGTTATTACCATAGTTGTTTCTGGAAGAGCACAAGATTATGTCATAAGAAAAACCATGAGGTGGCTTTTACGAAGTTGGCATCAAATACATTACTTGGAGGTGGGAGGTTGTATCTGCTATTTTATGGTGACCACTAGACAGTCATTTTCTTTCCATGAGACTATTATACTTAGTAGATGCTATATTTATACACATTTCTCTAGCCAATTGAGTGTGTTGTCATTGATTTCCATTACTGTACAGTATAAACCACGGCACTCGCTTTTCATGCAAGGATAGGTGAAAAATTTATTTAACAGTGAGATACAAGGTTTAAACTCCGACCATAGACAGAAAGTACATGAAATGAGACCAATGTAGTAAGCAACGTTTCGGTCCAACCAGGACCTTCCTCAAGCCATAGGGTCTCTCGTGTGCTTCATATGAAAGCACACCCGAGACCCTATGGCCTGAGGAAGGTCCTGGTTGGACCGAAACGTTGCATACTACATTGGTCTCATTTCATGTACTTTCTGTCTATGGTCGGAGTATAAACCTTGTATCTCACTGTTAAATACTGTACAGTATTGGAGGTTAAAGAACCCTTTTGCCACTGAGCACCGGCTCTAGAAAAGAGGTAGAGGTGTGCAGCACTAATTCTACAAATAGTCATTAATGTCCATGTGAATGCAAACAAACACAAAAAAAAACGAACAGAAGAAAGATCTGTTTATTTGCCACAAAATGACTTTGAATTACAACTAAAATACTATAACAGGTGGAATACAAGCATTTCCCACAGTGATTCAGCTACGGAACTAGTTTTTCACATGATTTCTTTAGATGCCACCAAGTGGACAACCAGTTGAATCACTCGGTTCAGATGGAATACTTCCAACTTAAGACATGCTTTCTGACCACAATTCCACCTGGATTACTTAATGAACGTCATATCAGAATGACATTGGGTCATTGCTGACGTATGAAACATTTTTAACCATGACTAAATAGCGCATAAGAGTCTTCAGCTATTTGCCAACATACACATTCTTTTTTAGTTTGTTGTGTGAGAACGTGGTGTGTTTTCTAATATAAGTATATAAAAAGTTATAACTCTTAAACAAGCAATACATGTCCTGTTTCAGAATAGCCCTTAACAATGCAATGGCATTTCACCCATGCAACAGATAGTAAACTGAAGTGAATTTCACATCTAATCAGAACGTGTCTTGTAAATAAGGTTTTGGTTTGCATCTTGGTACACCAGTAGCACTTAGATTGTACTGATCCCACACACTAGTAAGATTCTACTCAAGAACATTCAAGACTAGAGCCGTATCTGAAACAGGAACTTACAGTATATTACAGCACTCATAGGGGTTAAGGTGTTCAAGTAAGATTTTACTCAATTTGACGTTCACCGGACAATCAGATTTCAGCTGAGAAAGGATAAAAGCAAATGTCAGTGATCTTGCTCTATGCTGAATGCCAAGTTTTTCTTATACTGTATGTATATATCTGAGACAGGAAGTGCTTGAAGTGGATTCAAGAAAAGAAGAGGAACCAAAGATGCCATTATAGACATCAGGAAGGTACTGAAAGAGACAAAAAAATCCATGTGCTTTATCAACTACAGAAAGGCCTTGACCGTGTATGGAATGAAGAACTTTAAGCCACGATGAGTATGGGCATTTTGGGGCTCCTCATCGTCCTCACCTGCAACCTCTATTCTCATCAGGAGGCAACAATGCAGACAGAACAAGGAGAAATTGATTGGCTTTATTGGGCATTGTTATAACTTTTAAAATCGAAATCAACAGGGGATGTGAAATAAAGCATGTTTGCAATTTATATTACTATTTTTTTTGTTATCATACTTTCAAACAAAGATATACTTACTTGTATCCAGGTCCAGCCTCAGCTTTTTAGTCTGGTGCTGATTGAAAAAGAAAGGAGAACAAACACAGGAAATTCCAGTCATCTGCACGTTCACAGAGAAGGCAGTCATGCAATACTCTGTACCAGGGGCGTAGCTAATGACTCCTGAGCCCTGGTGATGCTATTGGTATATTATATATATATACATATATACACACACACCAAGACAGATATTACCAATAACACCAGCATATAGGAAGAGAAATTATTATCACCATACATATTACCGCCAAACTGTAACTGACCAAATCCTGTATACTAAGACTAATAAAACACAGTACCAAATAGCAACAAATAATTCCACCACATACTGACTAACACCACCGCTGCTACTGACTAACACCACCACTGCTACTGATTAATACCACCACATACTGACTAACACCATCACATACTGACTAACACCACCACATACTGACTAACACCACCGCTGCTACTGACTAACACCACCCCTGCTACTGACTAATACCACCACATACTGACTAACACCACCACTGCTACTGACTATTACCACCACATACTAACACCACCGCTGCTACTGAGTAATACCACCACATACTGACAATACCACCACATACTGACTAACACCACCGCTACTACTGACTAACACCACCGCTGCTACTGAATAACATCCACTGTACACGTATCACCGCATCCAGTCATATAGAGGTGGACGCAGCTCCACACAGGTTCTGTACACCATTTACATCACAATGCATTTACTTTAGGTGACTCACAGAGGGAGTCTTCTCGGATTGGAGTTCTTCCCTTTTCATCTTCTTCTCCATCCGTCCTGGGCCATCATAAAAACTTCTCCCAGCCACGAATCCACAGAATGTGCCAGACAGACATATTAGGCTCCTCATTCTGGCACCATCCTCATCTTTCTACACACTGAACATTTGTATTGGCCCCTTTATGCCCTCATTTAGTGGGTAGGCTGACTCTATGTTACCCCCTTATAGTGTATGCCCTATATGTAGCCCCCTTATAGATGGTCCCCCTCTGTGTATCCCCCCTTATAGTATATGCCCCCTACTATGTAGCCTCCTTATAGATGGCCCCCTCTCCCCCTATGTTGCCCCCTTATAGATGGCCCCCTCCCCCTTGTAGATGCCCCCCTTATAGATGGCCCCTTCCCTCCCTTATATATTGCCCTCCTATAGATAGCCCCCTCTCCCCCCTTATAGATGCCCCCTCTCCCCCTTATAGATGGCCCCCTCTCCCACCCTCCTATAGATGGCCCCCTCTCCTATAGATGGCCCCTTTCCCCCCTCCCCCTTATAGATGGCCCCCTCTGCTATAGATGCCCTCCCCCTTATAGATGGCCCCCTACTATAGATGGCCCCCTCTCACCCCTCCTTATATAGATGGTCCCCTCTCCCTTGCCCTTATCGATGGTCCCCTCTCCCCCCCTATAGATGGTCCCCTCTCCCCCCTTATAGATGGTCCCCTCTCCCCCCTTATAGATGGTCCCCTCTCACCCCCTTATAGATGGTCCCCCCTCCCCCCCTTATAGATGGTCCCCTCTCCCCCCCTTATAGATGGTCCCCTCTCACCCCCCCTTATAGATGGTCCCCTCTTTCCCCCCCTTTATAGATGGCCACCTCTCTCCCCCCCCTTTATAGATGGCCCCCTCTCCCCCTCCCTCCTATAGATGGTCCCCTCTCTCCCCCTTAAAGATGGTCTCCTCTCACGCGCCCCTTATAGATGGTCCCCTCTCTTGCCCCTCTTTATAGATGGCCACCTCTCTCCCGCTCTTTATAGATGACCCCGACTCCCCCTCCCTCCTATAGATGGTCCCCTCTCCACCCCCTTATAGATGGTCTCCTCTCACCCCCCTTATAGATGGTCCCCTCTCTTGTCCCCCTTTATAGATGGCCACCTCTCTCCTTCCCCCTTTATAGATGGCCCCCTCTCCCTCCTATAGATGGTCCCTTCTAACCCCCATTATAGATGGTCTCCTCTCACCCCCCTTATAGATGGTCCCCTCTCTTGCCCCCCTTTATAGATGGCCACCTCTCCCCCCCTTTATAGATGGCCCCCTCTCCCCCTCCCTCCTATAGATGCCCCCCCCTTATAGATGGTCTCCTCACCCCCTTATAGATGGTCCCCTCTCTTGCCCCCCTTTATAGATGGCCACCTCTCTCCCCCTTTATAAATGGCCCCCTCTCCCCCTCCCTCCTATAGATAGCCCCCTCTTTCCTTCATGAAAACAAATAAAAAAAATTAAAAAAACACACACAACTCACCTAACAACGCGCTCCCCCGGCGATCCTCCCCTTCTTCAGCCTTCGTCTGCCCCCGGATCATGCCGGGGGCTGCCGGGGGTGTCGTGTCCTATCCCCGGCAGTGCGCGCATCATAGAGTTCCCTGTGCGCCGAGGCTGGGACCTCCAGCACAGGGAGTGTCTCTAATGTGCGCTCCCTGTGCCGTAGGTAACAGGTGCACAGGGAACTCTATGATGCGCGTGCTGCCAGGGATAAGACGCAACACCCCCGGCAGCGGCGCATGATCCGGTGGCAGACGGAGTTGGTCTCTTGTGACCGGTGACCGCTGCGACCCTGGTAGTTACGCCACTGCTCTGTACTGGCTGGGACATCCTGCATTTGGTCTTTTTCTTTCTTTCCTGGATACAGCCTAGGTAATAGGCTGTATCCCTTAATTCCAGGTGGTACTCGGGCTGTCTCCTCCTTCCCCACGGACCGGGAAGGCATCAGGAATCAAATGCTGCACGTTTGAAAATGTCCGAGCTCGATTGAACCTAAGATTTCCCGATGTTCGATGATCTCTAATTTCAGTCTTCCCTTTATGACCTGTTCTCTGTTTACAGTCTGTTACTGGCTTTGGCGTAGCGTGAAACGATCGTAGCTCCTCCTTGTGGAATTGAACTGTTTGTCTATGACCTGCCGTACTAAATAAAGCGTCTTTGTATCAAGTTAGTGAGTTGCCGCTAAGATAAATTATTTGACTGCAGCATCAAGAAATACAATAAAAATGTGGTCAAAAAGTAGCCAGGAATTAGAATTTAAAATACTAGAAAATTGTACCACAACGGAAACTAAATCCAAATAACTGAAGGTCAGTAAGGCTCTGTTCACAGTTGCATCCAACCCTCTATTAGAAGCCTTCATTGTACATTTGTATTTTTTTTTTACTGGAGAACTAGCATAACTATAGTTAAAAATAATAGTGAACATTTCTTATACATAAGAAAAATGATTTGGAGGGATATGAAGACAAGAATGAATACACACCAGATGTATAGCCATAGGGAAAACAAGGACTTAATGTTTGGAGTGGATGATGTAGAAAAGCTATAAGACACTGTATGCTTAACACACATAAATGTAACAGCTTTGTTTCTTAGGTAGACTCAGGTTATGCAATTGGCATACATAGAAATTAAGGGTTTTAATAGCAAATAGTGTTGAGGGAACCTGCAAAACTGTTCAGATTTGTCAGCTTTCTCCAAACCCAGCTGCAGACATTGGTCCAATCTGTCTTGTCACCATGTTACATGTGAATTGTTTTTAAAGTATAGCCTTGGGGATGTATAGGAAACATGGGATGCCTAAAACTTACTATAAATTGTGCAGCAATAAATAAGGACATACTGTATATAAGACATTTAAAAAAGAGAAAACACTAAAAGAGGAGAATACCATCAATCAGCTGTTCTCTTTCAAACAGCGGAGCATAATGTTGTTCAGAAAATGCAACCAACATTAAAGACGATGACTGACAAAGGACCTAACATTACAGCAACAGTGTCCAGTAAGTGACAACCATCCCAATTTAACTCCCCACATGTAGTCCAGTCTTGTCTAGTGGGGTGAAACCTGTCTGAGGTAGAGGAAGCATGTCTAGCAGAGTCTTTGGTTCTTTCTCTGCAGATGACGCTGCCACCTACTGTCTGCACTTATTATAGAGCTAAGTTATAACAAATCGGCTAAGTTTATTCATACAGTTATGTCCATACATATTTGGACAGAGAGACAGCTTTTTTCTAACCTTTGTTCTGTACATTACCACAATGAATCTTTCTTTCAGATCCTTTTAATACCACGGTCACAGTTGACTGTGTCAATTCCATCACAGTTGCAGGACCCATGCATTAGGCAAGCAGTGTGAATGGTGAACTTGCTGTATGGTTTTTGGTCTACCTCCTTACAGTGAGTGAATGCTGAGTTCTGCTTCAGGAACAAGAACAATTTTTGTTAGTTTTCATAAATGAAGCCCAAAGTATCCTAGACAACTCAGAAATAAACAATTAAAATCATAAAATTAATTGCTAATTCATGATTAACACCTTCAACACTATTTGATCAGTTCCATATTTAGCCTATCACTATTTATTTTAATGGCATTGACTACAAAAATAAGAGGTTTTCCTATAAATGCTATAAGCATTTTAAGTAGAGATGAGTGAATTTACAGTATAAACAAAGTGAATCGCTTTTGTTAGCTCAACAATCTGCTTATCAGCTGTCTGCTTTTCTAGTCCATGCTGCTCTGTGTTGTTCCACTCCAGGTGCCTGGAAAAGCCTGGAAAAGCTTCCTTTAGGACTGGATCCAGCTTTTCCAAGCACACAGGGCGGAGCAGAACGGACATGAAAGGCAGCCAGCTGATAAGTAGATTTTAAAGCTAACAAAATGATTTGCTTCGTTTCTACTGTAAATTCACCTATCTCTACTTATAAGCCTTTGCCAGATTAGATTGGCTGTAACTGATGTAACAACATCTGGAAGTTGTATTCATGTACATGCCGTATTAATAAATATAGACCTGTACTTCAACATATAAAAGAGGAAACATTAACACTTCACTATAAACCATGTTCACCATTTTACTTTATTCAATAGAAATTTGAACATGATCAATTGTGGTAATATTTTAAGGTGTGTTCACACGTACAGGATTCGCAGCAGATCCACAGCAGATTTGATGCTGTGTTCAGTCATTTAGTTACATTTATATCTGCAGCATCAAGTCTGCGCCATCAAATCTGCTGCGGATCCTGAACGTACCCATAACCAGTAACAAAAATAACATTTAACTTTATTTTAAGTGCTTGACTGTATGAAATTGCATTTAATACTTTTATGTTTTCTTTAGCTTGACTGTTAAACTGGGGGAAAATCTTCATAATTTATTTAACTGACGTACAGGTCAGCAATTTTTATCAGTGCCATAATATTGCAGGGCTCAAATTCAAACACCTCTCCATTCAAACTTCTAATTCTGGAATCACACGGCAGTTTTTTGGAAAGCTGCCACTTCAGTTTTTGTGCCAAAACCAGAAGTGGATTCAACAGGAAATGAAAGTACAAGTCCACCCATTATTTTTTCCATCCCTTTTGAATCCACTTCTGGCTTTGGCACAAAAACTGCAGTGGCAGCTTTCCAAAAAACTGCCATGTGTGAAACCAACATTACCACTGGCTAACAGATGAGAAAGTCAGGGACCATCGTTAAGGCCTTATTCACATGTTTAGTCATTTTCAAGGTCCATGGATAAAGTCTACTTTGAAAAACCATCTGTGATTGCATCCATTTTGCATCCTTGTCCGCATTTGTCGCAAATTGCACAGATGTAGACGGATGTCATATCCATGCAATCCGTGTTTTTTTATGGCGGAATCAGTTCTGTGATTTCGTCCCATTGTTTCACAGAACAGATTGAGGATCCGTAAAAATAAAATAAAATAAACGTTTGAATAGCCCAATAGAAATTAATGGGCTATAAAATTGACGGATTTGTGATCACAGACAACTTCATTGAACATGTTAATAAGACCTCCATCTATTTAGCATTTCTCACCTATTTAATGAGTATACAATGCTTTATACCAAAATGCCACTTGAAATGTAAGTTTTTAAAATGTTATGAGCACACTAGGCTCTAAACCCCACAGACAGTAACAAATGACTAAATTCTGCAGGTTGTTGGGCTTTAAATCAGAAGATGCCAAAAGAAGAAACCTGAACAGTTTCAAAGATTTCTTGAGATTAGCTGTTATCAGAGCAGAAGCTGCAATCAGTCAGGGACGAAGCGGTGCGAAACGGCGTTGGAGTGTGAGGTGGGTGGCCAGTGGACTGGGACCTGTAGTACATACTGGTAATGGTAACCTGCATCCTTATATATTTGTTTATACATGCATTGAGCAGCGTACTGTAGCAGTAAGCACTGGAACTTTATTCATTTGCACCTTATGCTGTAGGAACGTTTAGATATGCTTTATAACAGTATTTTTATGGATGCATTGTCACTTTAATAACTTGTCCCAGTAACTTGGTCCTCCGCCTCCCCAGGTCTTGTTTTTAATGTTGTATGTGTTTTTTTCTGTGATTGATACAATAAATATGATGATAAATTGATGTAGACAATATTTGTTTTATGATCTAGTTCTTTTGGGGTCTTCCCTTTTCTCTTATTGGTGTAACAGGCTAATAAAGTTTGTCCCTATAGCAGAAGAACACTTTTAGCGGGGCAATAAATCATGGCAAAATGCTTATAGATTATATACAGTAGTGTAGCTACCATGAGGCAGGCCAGTCAGCTGCTATGGGGCCCGTGCAGTAGGGAGGCCCTAGCTCCTTGGGCATAACATGTGTCCTGCCTTTATGGTTTCCAGGGTGAGAGGATCAGACTCAGAGGGTGATGAGGAGACAGTGGTAGCCGCTCGTTACCTGCAGAGGATCGTGGTTGCGGCTCTGGTATACAGAGGGGGAACGGGCTCCAGGCAGAGGGTGGTGTGTGAGACATACTGTTGTTGGTCCAGGGACTGGAGACAGAGGAAGTCGCCAACAGTATCAGGCCAGCTGGTGCCGTGCCGAGGCACTAACATCTCACTTCTGCCCACCAGCACTGGAGAGCAATGGAGCTGTCCTGATGCTGCTGGCGCCTTCCTCTGTCTACAGTCCCTGGACCACTACATATTGATCACTTAACCCTCCACCTGTAGCCCGTTCCCACACTGCGGACCCAAGCCGCAAGCATGATCCTCTGCTCCACCTCCTCCACCCGGACACTGTCTATCACGATCATCCTAGGTACCTGCGGCCTGCTGATCATCTAAGTATTTGAGGGGGGAGCGTACAGTATTCATGGGGCCCCATACAGTTTGTTAATATGGGGCCTCAGGAATCCTAGTTATGCCCCTGATTACATATACTCCTCTCCTGAGTGCTGGAGGATGACCCTTTATGAGTCGAGGTTTAGCTTTCTTTTGCACAATTCTCATCTTGCCCGAACTTGTAGTTCTAAGTTATACATTTATGGCATTAAATTAAGTGTGCAAAAATGTGTCAAAGATTAAAAAAATATATATTTATATTTTTATAATATATATATATATATATATATATATATATATATATATATATACTGTATTAAATTAACTCTTGTCACAGCTTTTTTTTTTTTGTGGTTCAGGAGTCTGGTGGAAGTTGCAGGCAAGTTATGGTGGACTCATTTTAACTTATAGAGGAAGTTAAAGGGGTAGTGCGGCGGAATGTTTTAGTCATGTGATTTAAAATAAAGTTGGCCATCTTAACACCAAAAGTATGTTTTACATCTTCATTTCATAGTCTGTGTTAATTGTTGTTGTAGTTTTTTAAGGGGAAGCGACAGAGGCGTAGCTAGGATTCATGGGGCCCCATAGCAAAAAACTGTATGGGCCCCCCTACACACTATATATATATATATATATATATATATATATATATATTCGGTGATGTGGAAAAAAAATTAAAATCTCTTGTGGCCAGAGGCAGAATCCTGCATGCAGCCAAAACAGTGACAGGCAGAGGAGAAAGCCAATGTCTGCTTGTTCTGTCCATCAACTGTATATAACTATAACAGCCTATTAGGAGCCTCAGGTTATATACATACTGTAGGTGCAGGTGCAGACTACCTTTTGCTTAACCCTTTATTTACTGCAGTGTGTAAGTGACCCAGTGTTCTCTTACATGCTGTAACACAAACAAAGGGTTAATAGAGAAGACAATTAGCTCTCTCCTTCACTACTCCTGCACTGATAACCCCTGACCTCTGCAGGAGCTCAGAGAACAGAGGTCAGAGGTTATCCGAGTAGTGGGGCAGAGAGCTAATTGTTAACCCTTTTTTGTGTTGCAGCATGTAAGAGAACACTGGGTCACTTACACACTGCAGTTCATAAGGGGTTAAGCAAAAGGACACAGGATGCTCTTATCTTCCCTGGGCCCCCTCCCTCCACGGGCCCCATAGCAACTGCCTTCCCTGCCTCTATGGTAGCTACGCCACTGGGAAGCGAGGGTCCATCCCATATCCAAGGCATGGATTGGTTCTAGGGATATTGTAGCAAACTACCTTGCTTCCCTGCCATTTACAATGTCCACATATTGATCCTGTCGAGATTTGTTTAGAGAGAGAGATTGTTCAAATTTAGCCATCAAATTCATTTCAGTTTTTTTGTCATTTTCAATTTGGCCCTATATTCCCTGGGACAGGTGCAGAGTGCCTGGCCCATGGAAGGGAGAGATTTAAATAGTGATGCATAGCGCGCATTCATGTAATTTCTAGGAACTCCATGCTAGGGCACAATGGAAACCAGGTACTAAGAAAGTACTCACTGCACTGGGTACAGAGCAACCAGAGTCTCTGCTCCTCTCCTTGTGGTGGAGTATTAATCATCTGCTCTCTTTTCCTGTCTTGCTAGGCCTAGATCAGGGTTTCTTTTACAGCCTCTAATAACCACAGATTGGTCACTAGAGTGCTGTAGAGGAAAACATTGGTTCAGGCCTGGCTACAGACAGGAGCAGGAACGGGTAAGTAAAACATCACTTGAGCAGATGCCTGGCCGCTTAGTATGCACAGGAGCAGGAAAGAAACAAATCCAGTTAGTTATGAATCCATTCATGCACTAGTTTTGATATACAGGTGCTGTGTCTTCTTTGACTGTAGTCACATACTTTACTTTGTTTTCCTCTATTAGCTCTGACTGTCATGACTACTTCTTATCACTCATCTCTTTAGAGCTTGCCCAAGCATCTAGTGGCTGGATCAGGACACAGCAGCTAAATAACCTAACTGCACTAGCTGTGTTTTAATGGGGTGTGTGTAAGATGAAAGAACCACCTCAAATTCCCTCTGTTGGTGGCGATTTTGTGACACTGCATCACATAATTTATTCAAAGCTGGTGTCCCTCCCATAGCTAGTCCAGCCCCCACATTGTCAGGTGATGTAGAGTGCTCAAATCTAATATGATTTCAGCCTTAACCCCTAGACGACCTAGGACGTACCGATACGCCTTGAATGCCTGTCCCCAGATGACCCTGGGCATACCGGTACGTCCTGTGTTATAAAGCGTGCTTTGGAGGTGGGGGACAGCTGCAATTAGCAGCTGGGCCCTCACCGTTAAAGGGGAACTCCGGATAAGAAAAACTTGTTTTCTATTAAAAGTACATTAAAAGTTATATAGATGTGTCTATACAATGTATTACCGTATCTGTACAGTTCTGCCACACTGGTAGCTGATAGAAATCCAGGAAGTGAAAAAAATGGCCCCTGTACCAATTCACATTGTCTCCTGCTTCTGCTGTCTGCCCCCCCAGGAGACAAATCTTCCATGCTTCTGTCTCACATTGTGTGTGTTTGCTGATGATGCATACAGGGGGCAGGGTGTGATGTCACAGGAGGCTTGGCTGGATTACCCAATCCCCTGACTGATTCACCATCTCTAACTGGCCAGAAGCAGCTGCTGCACTAATTTTATTGATTGTAATGGGTGGGGGCTGTGATGATCACATGGGAGAAAGCATTGCATTCTGGGAAATGCCAAACCAGGAAGAACAGAAACACAAAACAGAGCAAACCCCCCCAAACAAATGGATTTTTGGTAGTTTCAAAACTAAGATAGACAGGTAAGTAATGCGTTATGCTTCTGCAAAGTTTCCTTTTTTTAACCTCTACTTGGAATTCCCCTTTAATGATAGGCTGCAGCAATCGCACTTACACTTAACAGCGTTTAAGTGTAAGTGACAGGGGCCGTCCCCTGTCACTTACTGATCATGACTCCCCACAGTGTGACTGTGGGGGTCCCAATCGTTTTACCGGACCGCCGGAGGTCTCTTACCTTTCTCCGTGCAGTCCGATCGGCACCCTGTTGCAAAGCACCTATTACACTGATCAATGTCTATGGAATAGCATTGTACAGTGTTTGCAATCTAATGATTGCAGGTAAAAGTCCCCCAAGGGGACTTTAAATGTGTAAAAAAAAAGTAAACATGTTTTTATAAATACCCCAAAGCCCCTCCCCCAATAAAATTATAATCACCCCCCTTTCCCATTATTATTAATAAAACATACAAAAATAAATAATAGAAAAATTTTTATATACCCTAGCATGTATAATTGTCCAATCTATTAAAATATAACAATCTTCTTTGCAAACGTCGAACAACGTAAACATTATATATAACATTTAATAAAAAGTGATCAAAATGTCTGATCTACACAAATATGGTATTATGTAAACTAGAGATCATGTAATGTAACTTCTACTATACAGCAGTCCACATTATTCCTATTGTGTAACTTATACTGTGGATAATGGCCTTAGTATGTCCGCCAACTGCTTGTTTGCTTATTCTATTTGACTCTACAGAATCTAGTGAGAAGAATAAATCTTCATAGTGCAACTTTACAAATGAGGTAATCAATTTTCCTATTAATACTATTATGTTAGAGCGGCTTGGCTATGGGTTTCCAGTAATTTAAATCTATTTTCTCACATGTGCACCAATAAATGTAACATTTCTCTGGATGAGAGTTATACCAGGGCACACCTATCACATATGTTTGGCATACCAACTCTGATAATCCCTTCATGATGTTGGATAGTATTGCAGAAACTAAGCTGGTGTTTAATAATTTATTAAATATGTTACCTCTAAGCAACTACAATAACAGTGAATCATATAGCAGCATACTACCACTGCACAACTAAAGATCAAATAAGAATAACATATTTATTTACTAGAGTGTTACTGTGGTACTATTAGTCATGGCTTTCAACCCTTAAAAAAATTCCCTTGAAACAAAAAAAAAGTAGTATATAATTTTTTAAAGTATAAGTATACCTAATTCTCCTCGTGCCCCGTAGAACCGCTTCCATGTCTTAGTGATAGCCGCTTGCCTTCTGCAACTCCTCCAGCTGAAACATCCCTTACACAGAAGATTGATTGCCCGTCCCAGTCACTGACTGGCTGAGCGGGCAATTGATCAACCAGCTAGAGACGTTGCAGATGGGGGAGCCAGGTACAAGACATACCTGAATGCCCTCTGTAAATGACAGCAGGCGTTCATCAGCTACGTCAGTGTCATAGTATCGGTTTAGTACACTGGCGACCCTGCAACAAAATGGCTAAAGGCAGAGGTGAGTTTAGGTGCAGGCGATCTAAGGACAGCTAAGGATTCAGAAATGTCACTGCACGGCTGTGCTTGCGCCACTGAGATGATAGCCAGTGCTTTGCTGCAATAGGAGCAGCCCATTCCCTGAAGATTGGAGAGACTATGGTGATGATGTGGTCACCCCATCTAGGTGACACTGTTCACCCATGAAGTTAAGCTATTTTATAGCAGAAAGAAGACACATACATTTTTAAAACAAGTATATTTGTGCAGTTATCTAAGCTTCTTGGTTGTACGGAGAACTGCACATTTAGAAAGGGAGGTACCAATATCACTTTTAGCGTGTGTTCACACGTACAGGTTCTGCAGCAGATTTGAAGGCCCAGATCTGGAGCTATTTCCATCTCGATGTTTTTGACTTATCTACAGACTATGCCATAAATGTCCAAAAGGTCCCCCAACCTTTTCTTGCTTGTTTGTAGCTGCTGGAGGTGGTTGGAAAACAAAAACCTTGGGAGCAATGAAAACAGAGTAGGTTGTGGGGCTACTTTCTTTCCTTAAAAAGTAAATGTAACTGTCCCTGTCATAAAAGTGCATGTCTCCCTAAGTCTATTCATGAAGATACAGACTGCATCTGCACTCTGTATCTTCATAGATAGACTTCATGAAGATACAGACTGCATTTGCAGTCTGTATCTTAAACCTAATCCTCTTCTTCGGTGCAGCAAGGCCGGGAGCGCCGCCATCTTGATTACGTTACCTGCATTCCACCGCTGGAACTCTCTTGAGGCCCAATATATCATGCCCAGCTTGTGCCACAGTGAAAAGACAGCTTGATAATTATTATGCAATGTTATCTGATTTTAGAAACACACTACATTTGGCCCCAATTTGGAATGAAAGAGCACCATGCACATTTTAAGGCCTCTAATGTGAGGAGTTACACAGAACTGACACAATTGCAGATGTCTGACATGAAACAGTACTCAATGGTTATCCAGAAAATAATGTGCAGCAGATGGTGAAAGTGAATACTGCAATTTTCCAAATGTATGACATTTTAGAGCCCAGTATATTGTACCCAACTGGTGCCACAAGAGGAACACACTTCATAAATAGTTAAAGGGGTATTCCAGCCAGAACAAATGTCAAATTATCATATGCACACTCCTAATTCCCCCCTGTGTGCCATATACTTCTATTTTTTTGTTTTCCACCATTTCCTTTATATTGGCGCTAACTCATCCCCTCTAGACATGGCCTCCATCTCTGTGGGCTGGGTTAGCTATACACAGCAATTGCCAGCCTGACCCACAGATGACTAGTAGACAGGGGAAGGTAGCTGTTAATATAAAAGAGGTGCATAGCATTTCGACATGTAGTGTTTCCGGGCTTCTGCATCTTAAAAATCTATGTGGATTTAGAAAAGATTAAATTGACGTTAGAAGAATTTTAGAAGCATGGGAGAGGACTCATTGGAGCAGTAAGTGAATTGAGGTGGGGTTTTAGGGAATCACTGGAATACTCTTTAAAGCGACTCTGTATCCACAATCTGACACCCCCCCCCCCCAAACCGCTTGTACCTTCGGACAGCTTCTTTCTGTCCTGGGGTCCGTTCGGCAGGTGATGCAGTTATTGTCCTAAAAACAACTTTTAATCCTGCAGCGCTGTGTCTAACGGCGGGGCTTACATTTGTATATGCATTAGGCTGGCACAACCTCTCTGTCCCTCCTTCCCGCCCTCCTCATCATTAGGAATGCTCCAGGCAGATTGCTTCCTATTCCCTACCATAATGAACATGGGCTGGATCGTTAAGACACCTGTGCAAAGCTCAAACAACAGTAAATGTTCCTGGATCACTCCTAATGATGAGGAGGGTGGGGAGGAAGAACGGAGAGGTGGTGCCAGCCTAATGCATATACAAATGTAAGCCCCGGCCTTTAGACACAGCGCTGCAGGATTAAAAGTTGTTTTTAGGAGAATAACTGCATCACCTGCCGAACGGACCCCAGGACAGGTCTTAGATTAAAAGCAGCTATCAGAAGGTACAAGTGGTTTGGGGGGGCTAAATTGTGGGTACAGAGTCGCTTTAAGCTTGTTGGTGATAAAAAATAAGCATAATTCAAGGCTCAGTGAAGCATGTATTTTGCTGGAATGACTTTTAAGCATGATGTCACTTTTTTAGGGTTCCGGAGGTACCAGTCCAGTGGAAACCGCAGAGAACTGATTCCATTTGAGGAATTCTTTAGGGCAGCTTAGCCAAAATTATCCAAGGCTGAGCTGATTTTAGACAGACAGCAATACTGTATTTGGAGTAAACTCAATGATGCATTATCCTTATTTATTACATGGCTAGGACCAGGATATGGCCATGTAGTAAGTGTGATTCTAAATATCTGCACTTCACTGTTTGCTAATTTTTGGCAACAAAAAGATCTGTAAACATCTTTAGTGGCATTCCATCTATGGGGTCAATAATAGGCCCTTATAAAAGTGACAGAGATCAGCCGAGGGCGGAAAACATCTTTTAAACTGCAGTAAAATTTATTGCTGTCATCCACACATCTCCCTGTGTAAACAGGGGATGTGCAGCCGATAGCAAAGGGAAACTGGGAGCACAGATATGTATATATCCGTGCTGCCAGTTCCCAGATCACACAAGTAGTGCATGCATACATTCTTTTGTGTGATCCAGCATCCTGCTCTCCGGCTCTCCCGTCCTGCTTTTTGGACAATGCTGTATGAGTCGGAGAGCTAAATGCCAGATCACACAGTGGCGCAGAAGGTATATATGCACTGTTTGTGTGATCTGGGACCTGACAGAGGAGTGTGGGGGTATAAAAGTTTTTATGGCTAATACTACTAGCATGGATAATACAACTAGCAAAGCTCCTCAAGTGAAAACATTGATTAACAAGCAACTTCCTTCCTTTAAACATTTCTTTTTACACAACTAAGATAAAACTAATTGAAAAATGACGGGATTGGTAAATCAGATCTTCATTTACTGCCCTTTTAATCCAGGTGTCATCTTTTACATAAATTTCTAAAAGTATTCCTTTCCATGATGAATGGCTCCATTAGTTTGATTAATTACCCTATTTTTGGCTGTAATATATTTTTTCTACGATTTCAATGGGCTATTTCAATTAGCTCTGGATATGTTCCTAGATTTAAAGTATTATGCCAAATATTTTCAGTATTCTTATCCAGTTGGGCATATGTTACAGATGTGATGCTAACCAGGCATCCATATGCAGAAGTGTACTGTGTTATTCCAAACAATTCCAATAGAAGTATGTTTCTTTTTTTACACTATTCATTTATCGTTACTCCTTTCGAGCTCATGATTCTGCTTGAGATGTAAATTAAAATATATTATATATTTAAAATATATTTCTCAGGTCCTCTACTGAGATTTTGCATAAAACTTTGTCATAAATATATTTTTTGGTTGGTATAGACTCTAACATATTACTTTTCGTATACTGTTTCTTAATAAGGTAGAATAGAGATATAATCAAAAGTAAAAGAGGTGTACCGGTTGTTATAACTCTCAAAATCTAAACTGAAAGTAGATGTGATATAAAGCAAGTTTGCAATTTACATTTGTTTATTTATTTATTTATTTATTTGTTTTTGTTATCTTGGAAAACACTTCCTGTTTTCTGACTTCTTTTTTCTCATAGAGTCAGAAAACAGGAAGTCACAGAGAAGGCAGTCATATGTTTGATGGACACATTGAGCCATGACTCTCTATACTGGCTGGAATTCCTGTGTTTAGTCTGTTTTTTATAACCAGCACAAGTCAGAAAATTTGCCTTCAGGAGACTGGACCTGGATTTCTGGTAAGTACAGCTTTGTTTTACAGCCTGATAACAATAACAACAACAAAAATAACGAATGTATATGGCAAACTTGCTCTATTTCACATCTACTGTTGATTTAGATTTTGAAAGTTATAACGACAGTGACACTTTAAAGAGAAACTATCTGCAGGTTAGAAGCCTAACTTGCCATTATGTTTCCATAGCACTCAAAATGCTGAGAATAAAGGCTGCCTTCATTCTCAGCACCATTTTTGCTAACTCTTCACTTTAATTAATACATAAATCAGGTAATTTGGTGGTAGCACCCCCTCCAGTGCACCGATCCACCCCACCTCTCCTCCTGAATTTTGGGGTGGTGCTCTGCAGTGACATCACTTCAGTGTTTATCAATGCAGAGCCTTGAATAAATATTCAGGAGGGTGTATTGGTGCACTAAACCGCCTAATTTACATCATAACCAAAGTAAAGAATTGGCAAAAACAGCGCTAAGGATAAAGATAAGAAAATTACCTTCATTTTCATTCTGTGCAGGTTAGAATCTTTTTACCTATTGTTAGTTATTTTCCCATGTATTGTATACAGAAATACCCCACTTTCAAATATATAAAAAACAGACTGTAATAGATCTGTGATAATTGTCAAGCATTCTTTAAAAACAGAGAATAAGATCCCCTATATGTGTAGACACACGTATTTGTAGATATTTATAATATGCACGTATTTTGGACATTATGTACACTATGGTAATAAATAGCTGCTCCTGTCTGGCAATTTTCCCAATCTTCTTAAAGCTATCCATTACTTTGTTTGCTCATCATTATGAACTCATAGAAAGGTACTACATGCTTTTCAGAAGTTTTCCTGAGCGGCTCTGTGTTGAAACTGATCCATGCAGCTGTGTTTACCTTATTTCAAAATGTTTATCACTGTCAATTGCAATATTATAGGAGAATAGCAAGTAACATTTTTCACTTGCCCCCTCTAATGCCAAATTCACACTTGGCGGTTTTTGTAACATTCTGGCCACCGCAGCCTTTTACCACAGCAGACAGATGTTAAGTATTAGATAACAGGATTCATCTTTTTCTAGGTCATGGTGTGTTTGTTAATCAGCTCTAAGCTGCTAATACTTATGGGTTCCCGACACTTGGTCATCCTGGTTTTTACTTAGTAGCAAATACGCAACTCACTGATATGACATGAAGCAATGGGGGAAATTTATTGAAACCGTAACTCTTAGAGGGAACTTGGATTAGACACTCCAAAAATGTATCACATTGGCTTAGACTGTTTAATCAATCTGCTGTATTTGTACACTGTCTTGTGTATTTTTAGACCAACTATTAGCTGGTTAAAATGGCACCAGACTTTTGCACAAGAACCATCTCTACAATCCCTTGCTTGCCATGACAACAGGTATTACTGAGTTCTCTCTAGCTACGACCCAAGGTCAGGGCAAGCTTTTTGCCTATCTACCCCACAATGTTAATAACCACTCTCCTCCTCCCTTTCCCCGACTATTCCACAAATCAAAAAGCACTTAGGGTAATGTTGGAATAGATGGCCATAACAGCCTCTCTCTTTATTAAATACAAATAAGTTAACAAATAACTTGCATTAAATAAAATATGCCATCCAGAAGTGCAAAATCTCAACTTATCCCTCAGCTTGGCAGCTGAAAAATGCTATTGCACTGCAACTCTCCCATTCCCTGGGACCTATCACGCCGGAAACAACCAAATCTTTCAAAATAAAAAATGAGAGGGCATATTCTTTTCTGGGCCCCCTTTTTTCAGACAAGACTCTGAAGTGCCCTGCAAGACCTCCCTTCTGCAAGCTGTCATGACAAAGGATAACAAAAAGACCCTCCTCCAGTCACTGCTTCTGTAACATGGGTAGGCAAGTGGGCTGTTGCTGCTTCACTTCTTCATTCCCCCCTTATAAGGACCCTTGCTTCTCCCCTGGTGAGTGAACCTATCCAATTCACACTGCTCATTGCCCTTCTCTGACCTGTTCCTGACTCCCTTTTACTTTCCCACTTTCCTTCTTCTACCTATTAACCCTGTCACTGCCTCCAATTTTAGCTAAAACCAGACATACTGGGTCTACACTAGGTTATGTCCTCTCTAGCATTTGTAAAACACTCTATAACTTGCATGGACAACACATTCACAAGACCTGACCGTATACCCAAATGTGGCCAGTCTGGTGTAAGATTTCGAGCTCATGATTCACCAGTACACTGTATAACATAAACAGCAGCATTGCAACCTTTATGTTGTGTGACCAATGTTACTGGGCAGCCCTAGGTTAAGGGAGAAGTCCGGCTACAGACGACTTTTCGCAGGCGGAAGAGGCAGGGGAGTGAGTAACAATGAAGTATTGCTTAACTCTCCCGGTGCTCGAGGTGAGCAGCAGGACCGCCTTGGAACTCCTTATGAAAATGTCTATCCCGGCTAATGGACAGCCCGCTCAGTCAACCAGTGACTGGAGTAGTGTCCCGCCCAAGTCTCTGACTGGTTAAACGGCCAGTCCATCAGCCGGGTCATGACTTGTGAATCGCTGGAGATCCCGGAGCCCATCGGGGGTCCCAAAGCGTCAATACAGGGCTGAAGAGGCATGGGGAGAGGTCAATACTCTTAGTTACTTTCCCCATGCCCCTCCCTTTTTGAAAAAAATAACAGGGAGTCTGAACTTCACCTTTAACATTTTACCAAGGCAAGATTCACACTAATCAATATTTCTGGTACGGTATGTTCACACATTCAGATTTTTTATTGTAATTAATAAAACAAAGCTAGGAATCAATATGAAAAGAGCAGACATCTCAGTCTTTAGTATGCTCCATATGATAAAATTTCTAATGAACTTTTCCAAACTTTGTTGTCTGTTTATTATGTTTGGTTTTGACATTTGGCAGTGTCTGCAGTTTGATACTATGTGACCTTTCTGGAAGTAATTCACTTAACCTTTATGCCTTTTCTGGTACAGTTAAATAAACATCCCAATGTGCTTTAATGTATTACTGTATACTCATATATACAAACAATGGGGGAGATTTATCAAACATGGTGTAAAGTGAAACTGGCTCAGTTGCCCCTAGCAACCAATCAGATTCCACCTTTCATTCCTCACAGACTCTTTGTAAAATGGTGGAATCTGATTGGTTGCTAGGGGCAACTGGGCCAGTTTCACTTTACACCATGTTTGATAAATGTCCCCCAATATGTTTTACAGACATATTATATGTTGAAGCTGGTCAAAAAGTCAGACGCAGAATATATAGCAGACATTCAATATGAATGCATTAGATAAAATAAATTGGTACATTATTTTATTACAGTTTATCAGGTTGAATGTCTCAGAAAAGCAGAATGCAAAAGGCTGCTGAGTGTAGCAGAAAAACTTTTCAAAATCCTTGAGCATTTTATTATAGTTAACGCTAAAATACAGAATATTTTCCATATTATAATCATATTCACATATTCAGATAAATGGTCCATTTGATAACCAATGTGATTTGTGACGTACTTCATTTATCAAAAATGACTTTTTGCCCCACAAGTTTTTTATCTAAAGTTTTGGCAACTAGGTGTCTCAATTCCCTGGAAGCTGCTGTCCACTGCTTATTGTTGGGCAAATTCTATCTCTAGCGAAAGAGAGATGAAGAAAAAGAAAATGTTGGGGGGGGGGGGGGGGAGGAGGGGGAGGCTTAGATAGCGTTAATCACAAGTGAGAAACTGGATGCCAGATTACAGCAGCAAAGGTAAGTATGTACTGCTGTGTCATATGGAAACTGACAGCAAAGATATATGTATACCAGTGCTATCAGTTTCCATGGCAGCAGGAATGAGTTAAGAGTTAACTTGTGCACCTGTTTGTTACACCTGTAGTGGTGATGATGTAAGGAAGGGTTTCACAAGTGCAACTTAGGTGATCAAGAGGGCGCATGCGCTTGAAACGCGTCCTGTGGGGTCACTGCACTTAGGTGTTGTCTGTACATTTGGCTTTGGAAAAATAAAAAGAATCTCTCTGCATCGAGTGCTGGATTATCGTTTCCTTTTTCCGAATTACAGTACCACGCATTTGCCAGATGTGAATCCGGGGCACCAGAGAGTTCTTGGTCGGTGAGCTGACAATTATATTTTCTGCCAGCAGGAATGATACATGGATCATTTGTGTAGCCCAGCAGCTAGATTTCTTGTGCTGTGTAAAGGCACCACAAACGGACACCAAGCTTGCTGATCAGCCCTCAGTTGGACCGGCAATGGCCAAGAAATCTATTTGTATGAAAGGACCCTTACACTGTGCACATTTAGGCTTACACTGTGCACATTTAGGCTATGTTCACACTACATAAAACTACGGCCGTAGTTCTCGCCGCAGAACTACGGCCATAGTTTTGCGGGGTGGGACATAGCTTCATTTTTAATGGGATCCCGGCCGGAGCGTACACACATCCTATGCGCTCCGGCCGGGATCCCGTGCGGCGCCGGAAAAAACTGAAAGACCTGTCAGTTCACACAGTGAAGCAAGCAGCTCCGGCCGCTTGCTTCACTGTGGGCTATGGGAAGCTCTGATGCGGGCGCGCGCTGATGCGCCCAAATCAGAGCTCCTCAGCCGGGAAGATTACCCGACCGGTACTTAAGTACCGGCCGGGATGATCCGGGCTAAGACCGGCTGTTCTGTGACCCGGCCGGGGTCACGGAACGGCCGGGTGTTCACGTAATGTAAACATAGCCTCAAGCTGAGCCTGTCTGCCTCCTCACATATTACTATTTCTGTAGTCAGCTGAACATCTGTCATGCAGCATCAGTCCTTACCTAGAGTCTGGGCCCCTGGAACACAACCCCATTACTAGGAAGGGGAGTAAGGGGACATAAGTTTGTAAATCAGTGTATAGGGGGCAAAAAGACAAGTTGGCATAGGCATTGTAAGGTGGATGGGAGAGAATTTTGTGGGGGAAAGGGGGTTATAAGGCAGCAAAGACTGTAAAAGGATCGGATGGGAGAAAAGTAAGTGGCAGTGGATTTATAGGGATAAGAGGGGGCAGAGGGGACACAAAGTGTCACTAAATATGTGACTAGAGCAGCAGAAGAATTGAAAGTGTCAGCCACACTAGGATAAAGTGGGGTTAAGGGGAGGGGACAGAAGAACGGCAGCGGGGGTGTCGATCAGAGCGGCGGCGGGGGTGGCGATCGGGGTCGGGCTGCGGATGAGCGGGGGACCGGGCTGCGGGCGGGGGGGCGTTCTGCGGGCGGGCCGGGCTGCGAGCGGAGGGCCGGGCTGCGGGCGGGGGGGGCGGGCTGCGGGCGCACAATCGCAAAACGATCATCTAAACGCTGATCGTTATGAAAAAAAAAACGTTACTCCGACATCGTTAATCGTACGATCGGGCCAATTATAGTTTCGTGTAAACGCAGCATAAGGGAATGCTATTAATGTTCCATTCTCATTCATTTCTTCAGTAAATCTCTTAAAAGGTATGAGAGCTATAATATATGACATCCTATACATTGAGCACACAGCTAGATCATCTGCCCCTCGATATAGGGGCCACAATGCAGTCCTTGACTACATCCTTAAAGCTGAGCATGCATGTTAGATAAAACTCAACAGGGACAATTTTGCCAATTTTGTGATTGGGAGAGAGTTAGAAGGCAACAATATACATTGGATTTTAAGGAACTACCTTTCCTCCCTACCTCAGCGATAAGCGATAAATGATCTCAAACGACTGCTATGACAAACAATCTTAAATCATTCACCCTATTACAAAGGATAATGATCTTTACTTATGGGTGTTCTAGCGCTTGTTCTCTCCTGGCTGATAGACCAGGGAACAAGTGAACAACGTATTATTACACCGAATGACGTTCGAACGATTTGTGAACGATAAAACGATAAAAATAAGTCCAGATTCTATCAAACGATCAACGATTTCTCTTTGGTCATTTAATCGTTGCCTGCTATTACACGAAAAGATTATTGTTTAAATCCAAACGATCTAATGATTTTTCAAACGATAATTGTCCTGGGTAATACAGCCCTTAGTGAACACACCCTTGGGGTATGAAGTGATTTGGTGTGATAGTTGTCAGTCAAATAGTCAAGACTTGTAGTCTCACATGAAATGTATTTAATTATATATTTAAATTTATTAAGCTTAGAGATCTGGTCTGTATATATCTTTGAAACTACTTGCACAAGAATAAAGACTAAGAAATTTAGAAATTAAAGTGTTTTCTTCTGTTTCTATTTAATTTAGAAGAACACCTTTAGGCTATGTTGACCTTATTAGTTAAATAAGTCAACCTTCCATTTAGCTCAAAAAGTCTTTAACATGCTGTGTTTATAACGTATAATCACACTTTATCCAGTTTCATAAACATTTCCAGTGGTTATTTCTCTGTTTCCTGGATCTGCTCTTAGCATGGTTAGCAGGAGGAACGCAGGGGTGACCAGATATCAAGATTGTGTCTTCTGAGGCCTTGCTTCTGTGTGGACAGTTTGATGTCTAGCAGCCAGGAAAAACAACAACCAGCAACAGATTGTATCCATAGCGTATAAGAATTCTCAGAAAGGCCAATAAACAAACTGCATCACACTACACTCTCTAGTCGGTAACTGGAGAGTCTCTCTGGGAGGTTCAATGCATGAATCGTAAGTGGACTGTACATCAGATATTTTAGATTGGAATGTACGCTTACCATTCACTTACTCAACATGTTTTCGGCGTGTACATTTCGCTGACCTTTGGCTGCACTACTATTTTGCTGAAGGTTTGCAGCAGAAGATACAGATTAGTCAGTAACAGTAGTTAACCCTGGATGAAGTTGAGATAATTATTATTAGATCCCCGCAAGTCTGCACTTTCTAAATTGAGTTGAAATTTTGCAAATCTGTAAAACACATTAAAACATTCTTGAGAAAACTGCACAACGTCCCTCTATAGCTACTGCAATTATCAAGAAGTCTTTAAATTTTGGCTAAATGAGCCCACAAGTGATGATGACCTAAAATATTTTTGAGTGTGGAAAACTATTTTAATGTAAACGGTTGACTTATAGAGTGATGCTTATTTGCAGAAGTTCCAATGTTTCTCAAAAAAAAAAAAGACAGGGTCTTATAAAAAAAAAAATGTAAAATATAAATATAAGAGAAATACAAATATAATGTTTTTCTCAGAAAAAGGGCTAGGGCTTATTTTTGGGGATAGGTTTTATTTTTTTCCCCCATGAATAACATTCACATGTTATGTTATATTATTTTCTTATACTCCACAAAGAGTCTTTTTTTCTGAACTCTTGGGCTGGAGCTAAAAATTTATTGTTACCTATACCTATCGATTACAAATGATTAAATCTATTCTCCTTGCATCTGCTGACTCAGAAGGCAGGTGATGGGACTCTGGAGCGAGACTTAGAAGCGGGTGAGTGGATTTTGCCCTGCCGTGCTGGGAGCTAGAGTAGCGACACTTGTCCAGTACAGTTGGGATGCCTGCATTACAGTATGCCTATTCTGTGCCTATGTGACATCAAGTTACATAACCTACTCCTGAAGGTGCTGACTATAACTACTGTTTATATTTCAAACCTACTTAAAAATCCCTGCAAAACCAAGGTGTTGTAGAAAGTTGTAGAAATATGGCAGTCACAAATGGACCCTAGTGCCCAAAGGGGAATAAAGGCCTCTCTTGCTCTTAAGAAGACACCAAGGGGGCACAGGAACTTGAAGTGAAGAAGAAAGAGGAACCCAATGCAAATAGGGTTGAAAGACACTGACAATTAGATATCTTTATTCTACTGTTTCTGACTTGCTGGTCATTCTTTTAAGTGGCTGCCATGTAGTTGTCACAAATTTCAAAGATCATCTTGCTATTTTGCCCGTTCAATAGCTTGGGGCAGTTGCTATGCAGTTAGTGTAATCTCTGCTCAGATCTAATTTGGAGTAACAGTTTCTGATTGAATATCATGTCCTTAAATATCCATGACTTCTGCAGTATAGTGTGGATTATAGTGGTTACATAGTTAATACGGTTGAAAAAAAAGACACATGTTCATCAAGTTCAACCAAGGAGGGGATGGACAGGAATTTGGTTCTGTACAGGAATTTTTCCAGTAGCTTTTAGGGCCTAGTTTATTTTTCCCTAGTCAACCCACTGGTTCACCTTTCATCCTAGTTTAGTCCTTGCCTGTAACTTGTAGTTGTTGCTGTTTCTCCCAGTCTGATTTTGCTGCATTTGTTACTTAGTTCAGTACTACTCAGCCTTTAGTTTTATCTATGGGTTTAGAGTCTTCTTGTTGTTCAAGTTGTTCATATTATGATCAGTTATACAGATTAGGGTCTTCATTAGGGATATTTTCAGGGACATTAAGGCTATGTTCACACACCATAAGGCTATGTTCACACTACGTAAAACTATGGCCGTAGTTCTCGCCCCAGAATTACAGCGTAGTTTTGAGGAGTTGAACATAGCCTAATTTGTAATGGGATCCCGGCCGGAGCGTACACACATCGTATACGCTCCGGACGGGATCCTATGCGGCGCCAGGAAAAACTGACATGTCAGTTTTCTGCTGCCGGAATTCAGTGAATTCCGCCCGCAGAAAGACCTGTCTGTTCACACAGTGAAGCAAGCGGCTCCTACTTAAGTACCGGCCGCGATGGTCTATTAAGTAGTGTGAACATAACCTAAAAATGATGGCTGTTTTTATGAGACAGGTGTTATTTAATGACAAATAGTAGCCGTTATTTGTAAAATAAAATGGCAATCAATTTGACAGTATGTGAATATAGCTAAAAGGTGAGTAGTGTTGACTGAATGGGTCAGTTTTCCTAGTCACCATCTTCATCAGTCTTTTGTGATATCACCCCTTCCAGTCATCATTCGGTTCCTGCCATATCTTACTCTTTACCTGTTTGCATAGATACGTTCTTTCATATAGTTGTTATTGCAACTGTTTGGTTGGTAAACAATTTAGCCCTTTTTTAAGTCATGTACTGTAAGTATCTGAGTACTAGGGAGCACTAATAGAAATAGGGAAAGGCAACTGCTATAGGTCAAGTTCAGTTTAGATGAACAGACAGCATTGTTACTGTAACATGTACATTTTTCCTGCATTGGTCTCTATTTTTGCTTTAATTTCTTAAAGGTATTATCCAGCAAAAATCTTTTTCTTTCAAATCAACTGGTTTCAGAAGTTATAAAGATTTGTAATTTACTTCTAATTAAAAATATCAAGTCTTCCCATACTTATTAGCTGCTGTATGTCCTACAGGAAATATTTTTATTTTCAGTCTGACACAGTGCTCTCTGCTGACATCTCTGGCTGAGACAGGAAGAGTGGAGATTTTTATATAGAAGTATACAAATGTATAAAACTTTCTGAAACCAGTTGATTTGAAAGTAAAAGATTTTTGCCATACAACCCCGTTAATTCTTATTTTTTTCATTTCGAAAAATGTTTGTCTGCTTTATCATGACTTAGAGCTGGTGTAGATTTCTGCAACTTCCACACCGCAGTCCCAGATTCACTGCATTTAGTGAGAGACGCGTACCTCTCAGAAAATCGGTCTTGGGTAGAGATGAGCAAGGCAAATCTGACAAATTCTGATTTGCAGTGATTTGGGCGTTTAATTTGCCTCATTGTGATTCGCCAGATTCACTTTGCAAAACATGGTGGCCTTAATAGCGAACACACATGTTAGCTTACATTTACACAGTTGCGTACATAATGCAGTTGTGAATATTACGCAGTTACAAAAGTTACGCAGTTGCGTGCATCACAAGATAAATGTTCGCATGTTCAAAAACTATTGTTATAACCATTCCGATCATCAAACAAATTTTCATATCAACGGACAATTAGCAGCATGTTCGCACGAACTTCTGCACATGTTTGGTCGCCACTATTTTTAATGAAATTCGTTTGTGTGCAATTCGCAAATTTGTGCGATTATTCGGGAAATTCGCTAAACAAATTTTCTAGTGATTCGTTCATCTCTAGTCCTGGGGATTGGGGGTGGGACTTTATGCATGATAAATGCTCTCTAAAACTCACTATTCCATACTAACCTTCAAATACACATTTATAATATTCCAATTATGTTTAGGATACAATAAAGGTGGGCATACTATTAATGTGATATTCATATCAAACATATTCTGCCAGTATGATTTTTCCTTTTTTTCCCCCCTAAGAAACAGCGGTCACTATGCAATACAATAAAACTGACTTTTAAAATCAATTGACAGAAAAATAACACATTATCCAAAGGAGAACACTCTTCCTGGCAAGACTATGGCCATTTAGAAATCTGCAGAATATAAAGACGTTTATTACAGAAAAATATTTCCTGCAATTTAATGGCAGAGAAAACAGATGAGAAACGAATGTATCAAAGGAATTTGTTCCTGATCCAGCTAGTAAAATAAATACTGTTTAATCAGAAAATGGTGTCTTTAAAGCACATAAAGGAACTTAGTACCTACCAGATCCGACAGGGAGGAGTGGGCAATATCTCTAAAGGTTTGGCCACAGTATTTCTACATCTGTGAAAGCTTAAATCTAATTTTAAGGGAGAGAATATTGCAACAAAACAAATTTTATAAAGTGTTCATTGGGAGTTTTATGACTGTGGGTGTGAAGGAGGATACTGAAAGAGTTATTATTTAGTTTTATAACTTGACTAGTTGCTCCTGCAGTAGCAATTTCCTATCCAGAAATAGACTTATTTTCTTTGTTTTGTAATCAATTAATTACTTTTAGGCCGGGTTCACACTTAGTAAGCAACGGGCCGTGTCACAGAATGGCCGGTGTCAGTGAAATTCATCCTGGACGGTACAGAAATTCAACAATTTCTGTTGAATTGGGGTGCGGGTGCATCCATGTGTACCTGCATCCCAATTCACCATAGCACACAATGGAAAGTGTGGCCAGAGCTGCACTTTCAATTTTGTGAGCTGTCAGTGTTGTGCGGCTGCACAAAACTGACATGTCAGTTTTCTGTGTGGCCGCTTGCAATCCCGCCCAGAGCGTATACTGTGTGTATACACTCTGGCCGTGACTTCATTGATTCAACAAAACGTATCTTTTGAATTAAAGGACAACTCCGGCCAAAAGTATTTTTTGATATGTTATTACTTACTAGTACCATTGACTTCTATATATAGTGCGCTCCTGCTGGACACTCCATTGGAATTACAATGGATGTGTACAGTATGTTAATGTAAAAGACGGTATCTTTTTAATTGAATACATTTATGGAATACTTTGGGGAGCAAGTGACCAAGTAATCCATAAATATATTTAACCAGTACGTTTGGTGGGCACCGAGCAGGGAAGAGAAGTGCATCTACCTCCCCCCTCCCTCCCTGCTCGGTGCTGGACATATATACACAGTACTACTACTCCCATCCTCTGCTCATAGCATGAGCAGAAGATGGGGGAGTAGTACCTGTGCTATCCCCATAACTACTACGCCGCTGCACAGCCGTTCATCACAGGGGCTTCAGCATGCCCCCTCCTCCGCTCCCCCTCCTCCCAGCTTCCACTTTCTAACTCTCACGCTGCTGACTCCCCGCCGCCGCCGGCCCTCACACTGTCCCACCGCCGGCCCTCACACTATCACGCCACTGGCCGCCGCTCTCTGCTCCTACATACTGGCTCACGATCCAATCTGCATGCCGGCCGCGTCAGCCCTCCCCCACCCCGCAGGAAGGCCGTGGACACCAGGAAGCACCGGGACACTGTGATCCCTGCGGGGTGGGGGAGGGGTGACCCGGCCGGCATGCAGATCGGACCGGGAGCCGGTATGTAGGAGCAGAGAGCGGCGGCCAGCGGCGGGATAGTGTGAGGGGCAGCGGCAGGGAGTCAGCGGCGGGATAGTGTGAGGGGCGGTGGCGGAAGTCAGCGGCGGGATAATTTCAGGGCCAGCGGTGGCGGCGGGGAGTCAGCGGGGGAGAGTTAGGCTAGGTTCACACTGCGTTTTCAGCGGTTTCAGTTTTTTTTAACGGTCAAAAAAGTAGTGTCAACAGTACTTTATTGTGCGCCAAAAAAAAACGCATCAGTTTTGATCCTTTTTTTTATAATGGAAGTCAATGGAAAAACGGATCAAAAACGGATGCACACAAATGCATCCGTTTTTTGCAATGCGTTTTTTTTACAAAAAAATGGATCCGTTAAACGGATGCTGAAAATGCAGTGGGAACCTAGCCTTAGAAAGTGGAAGCTGGGAGGAGGGGGAGCGGAGGAGGGGGCTTGCTGAAGCCCCTGTGATGAACGGCTGTGCGGCGGCGTAGTAATGGGGATAGCACAGGTACTACTCTGCCATCTTCTGCTCATATTATGAGCAGAGAATGGGAGTAGTAGTACTGTGTATATATGCCCAGCACCAAGCAGGGAGGGAGGGGGGAGGTAGATGCACTTCTCTCCCTCCCTGCTTGGTGCCCTCCTAACGTATTGGTTAAATACATTTATGGATTACTTTGGGGAGCAAGGACACTTGCTCCCTAAAGTATTCCATAAATGTATTCAATCAAAAACATACTGTCTATTACATTTACATAAACATCCATTATAAGTCCAATGGAGTGTCCAGCAGGGGCGCACTATATATAGAAGTCAATGGTACTCATTGACTTCTATATATAGTGTGCCCCCTGCTGGACACTCCATTGGAATTATACGCCCTGGTATTTCAGAGAATCTGAAGTCTCCCTGATCTACTAAATTAAGGGAAATAGCCCTATATGTGCATTTCCATAATTCATGTACATTAGAAATTTGTCTAACTTTCCATAAGTAATAACATATCAAAAAATACTTTTGGCCGGACTTCTCCTTTAATCACAGCCATTGTTGCAAATTGCTGACCCAGAGTCAGGTCCCATCCAAATATTAGGCTCAGGAGGGAAAAGGGTTAGGTGTAGAACCAGTGGCATAGCTACCATGAAGCCAGGGAAGGCGACTTCTATGGGGCCCCTGCAGGAAGGGGGCCCGAGGAAGCCTGCTCTGCCTTCATGGTAGGTACTGTATGCCACTGACAGCCAACCACTGTACCCCGCTCTCCCAGGGGTCCAGAGAGGAAGAGGGACCCACCACTGCACTGTTCAGCCCCCTCACTGTAGTGCCGGGTGAGCGGGCTGAACATCAAAAGGAGATGAACAGAGGAGCAGGACCTACCAGGTCCTGCATGGCACAGAAATAGCATCTACCGGCACAGAAGGAGAGGGATGAAGGACCTTATGATCACATGACCCAAAGGTCCTCAATACTTCTATGTAAAGATCAGCCCAGAATACAGGAGAAGGAGGGGAGGAGCCTGAGAGCTGTAAATGCTGTGTATGTGTGTCAGTAAGTGTATGTATCTGTGGGTATATGTGTATATGTTAGTATGTGTATGTATCTGTGGCTATATATAGTCTGTATATGTGTGTGTGTGTGTGTACTGTATGTCAGCAATGTCTTTAACATTGGTGTATATGTGTGTGTTTTTGTATGTCAATATTGTCTCAAGTGATTGACAGTTTTGCTCCCAAAGATGTTCTGCTGGGCTCTAATTAAAGAACCCACCATTAATATCTGCTGCATTTTCTTTTATTTCTGGTTGAGTATTTCTTATTACAGCGTATATATGTGTGTATGTCAGTGGCGTATCTGTATATATGTTAATGGTGTCTCTGTGTGTGTATATGTGCGTCATTGTCTGTGTTTGGCAGTGGGGGTGAGGGGTGGGGGTAGGGGAGTGTACAGGATTCACAGGGCCCCGTACAGTTTTTTGCTATGGGGCCCCATGAATCCTAGCTACGCCCCTGTGCAGAACATCAGCCATTAGCACTTAACATTTACCACAAGGCAGCAGCGTCAGTCAAAAAAAAGTTAACTGTGTGCCTGCTTGGAGGAGCTGTCCAATGACATCAGCGGTGTTGCAATACTTCCATCCAACTTCCATTTCGCCATCTGTAATATCTGTAACTACAAAGTGGGTCAGGGTTTGGGTCAGCAAATGGAGCGCCACCACCCGACTGAGAGGAACATTTATCAAACTAGTGTAAAGTAGAATTGTCTCAGTTGCCCCTGAGCAACTAATCAGATTCTACCTTTCATTTTCCAAGGAATCGGTGAAGAATGAAAAGTGGAATCTGATTGGTTGCTAGGGGCAACTGAGCCAGTTCTACTTTACACCCCTGTAATAAATCTTCCCCCCATCTTTAAATTTAGTGTCGATGCCAAAACATTTCCAACATAGCATATATTATCCACATCACCTTAATGCCTCTTCATAGTACAGTGTGCAACCTATGGCCCAAGAACAGAATTATCCAGACACACATCCCCATGACTATGATTAACAAAGAGGACATTTCCCTTCTTGTTAACCAAAGCCGTATGGTTTCAAACCTGGCAATTGTGCCAATGGATCTTACCATTCATGTCCCATTTTGGGGACATACTGTACATGGTAACTAGACAATAACTGTTCTAGGGGTTTTTAAATTAGCACAAGGGTTCAGCTATCTGTTGCTGAAAGGTAGGTTACCTTGCTTAATTTATAGTGCATTCATCCGTGAATGGTTTCTTTTTAGTTTCTTCCACCTTTCAGTACTTTGGGACGGGCAGATAATACAAAGTTCAGTGCAGAACTACCTAGTTCAACACTGAAATTACATATTTCCCAAGGTCTTCATAGTACGGCATAATCATCCACTAAAGGTTTTACCCAGCAGCCCTGGAGCAACATGAGTGCACCATTAGCGTGAGTTTTTTTGGGAGTGACCAAAGCGAGGGTCACTCCCATACCCCATCAGGGTTATGACCCTTCCTGTTCATTTAAGCTGGAGAGCATTTAAGCTTAAACACCCCAAAAGATGCATGCATGGGTTGCTTCTTGCACTTTTTCAAATCCGGTATTGATATGTATGCATGTATTGGAATAAGCCAGAGGCCCAGATTTGGCAAGTTTTTTGAACACATTGGGGGAGATTTATCAAAGGGTGTAAAATTTAGACTGGTGCAAACTGCCCACAGCAACCAATCACAGCTTAGCTTTCCTTTCAGCACTGCCTAAAGCTGAGCTGTGATTGGTTGCTGTGGGTAGTTTACACCAGTCTAAATTTTACACCCTTTAATAAATCTCCCCCATTATTTCTGCCATATTTTTTTCTGTAGTAAGTGAGAAAATCTTCTCCAAGGTTGTTGAAAACTTTGCTTCTTTTAGTCTGTCAGGTTACAGTAATTTTACTTGACATGTTAAAAAAATAAATTAGGTTCTGTGTGTGTCTATTATTGGGGTCCCGCTACAGTTACCACCCTCAAAAGTCTGTTTTAGACCCTTTAGGCTCTTAGAGAGTCAGAGTGCTTCCGCTGCCACCTCCTGGTTTCTGTTCTGTAGCCTTTTAGGACCATGGGGCTTCTGCTTTAGAATGTCTACTTCTGTTCTGGGAGAAAGTGTCATTTAACGCAGCTGATCCAGCGGAGTCCAATGATGTCCATAGAGAAAAGGTAAGTATACACCGCTGATTCATCAATGTCCATTGCAGTCCTAGGCGGAAAGTTGACTTGATGCTGCTGGTCCACCAATATCCACTGCTGTCCTGGGAGAAAGTGTCATTTTATGCCGCTCATTTACCAATACATTCAAAATAAAAAAAATGCAATTAAATTAAATTAAAATTTAATTAAAATTATAATTGAACTAAAATGTAAAAATAAAATTGACACTTAAATTGATGGCACCTAAACAAACTGTGAAAATGAACGCTGCCACACAAGGGGGAGTGAAAGGGTACATTGGAACATGTGAAATGTTTTTTTTTTTAGAATGCTTCTGATTTTATGCCGCTGATGCTCCAATGTCCACTGCTGTCCTGGGAGAAAATTGATATTACTCCACTGATCAACCAAGGTCACTGCTGTCCATGGCGGAAAATGAATGATTAAGTGGCTGATTTTTGACACTGTTACAACAACATCTGTTGTAATAGTCCCACTATTGTAGCTGCTATAGTTTGGCTGTTTTGTTTGCATTTGATTCGCAATTATTATTGAATCCGACCCAAAATTTGCTAACCTCATTGAAAATGCTTTGATTTCTGTCATTCTGTATTGTGCTTTCATACATCATTTATACCTACAGTACTTGGAATGCCCCTGACTAGTCTTTGGTTACATTCGCTTTCTTCGGCGGTGCTCTAGGATGGCTGAACTTCTGAATGTCTGTGGAGAAAATCTAGAACCTCATCAGATTTCATTCATTACAAATTCACCCATAAATCTTTTTACTCTGCCCTACACCTTGCCAAACAATCTTATTTCCCCTCCCTCATCTCTTCACTGTCAAACAATCAAAACGCCTTTTCGACACCTTTAATTCTCTTCTCAAGCCCAAAGTTCAGTCACCTTTCACTGACCTCTGTGCTGAAGATCTGGCCTCCTACTTCAAATCCAAAATTGACACTATCCATTCTGACATCACCTCCCAGCCCGAAAGCCCCATTAATCTCATCCCCTCTCCCACCTTTTCTTCACTCTCTGCTTATGATCCAGTGATAGAGGAAGAAGTCGCAAAGCTCCTCTCCTCCTCTCGTCCTACTACCTGCCCCAGTGACCCTATTCCCTCACACCTCCTACAGTCCCTCTCTCCTGCTGTCACTACTCACCTCACCAAAATATTCAACCTCTCCCTCTCCTCTAGTATCTTTCCCTCCTCATTTAAGCACTCTATAATTACCCCACTACTGAAAAAAACATCTCTAGACCCATCCTTTGCAGCCAATTATCGACCTGTCTCCAATCTCCCCTTCATCTCTAAACTCCTGGAACATCTTGTCTACTCTCGCTTAAACCGCTATCTCTCTGATAACGCTCTTCTTGACCCTCTACAGTCTGGCTTCCGATCCCTTCACTCTACTGAAATTGTTCTCACCAAGGTGTCAAACAACCTTCTGAAGGCCAAGTGACAAGGAGACTACTCCTTGCTGATCCCCCTGGAACTCTCAGCAGCGTTTGACACTGTGGACCACCAGCTCCTCCTCTCCATGCTCTTGCCCTTAAGGACTCTGTTCTCTCCTGGTTTCTTCCTACCTCTCTGCCCGCTCCTTCAGTGTATCCATCTCAGGCTCTACTTCTCCCTTACCTCTCTCTGTTGGGGTTCCCCAGGGATCAGTCCTGGGTCCCCTCCTCTTCTCCCTCTATCCATCCCCCATCGGACAGACCATCAGCAGGTTTGGCCTGCAATACCACCTCTATGCCGATGACACCCAGTTATAGACTTCTTCCCGTGACATCACCCCTACATTCCTACAAAATACTAGTGACTGTCTATCTGCTGTCTCGAACACTATGACCTCTCTCTTTCTCAAACTTAATCTCTCTAAAACTGAACTTCATGTATTCCCACCCTCTAACAAACCTAAACCCGACATCTCACTCTCAATCTGTGGTACTGGCATAACTCCTGTGCATCAAGCTCGATGTCTGGGGGTTATGCTAGACTCTGATCTATCCTTCACTGCCTATATCCAAGCTCTTGCAAACTCCTGTCATCTTCATCTTAAAGACATATCCAGAATCCGTCCATTTCTCACCACTGACACCGCTCAGACTCTGACTGTCGCCCTGATCCACTCCCGTCTTGACTACTGTAACTCCCTACTAATCGGTCTTCCTTTCTCTAAGCTGTCCCCTCTCCAGTCTATCCTGAACGCATCAGCTAGACTCATCTTCCTCTCCAGCCGCTATAGTGATGTCTCCCCCCTGTGCTAGTCAATGCACTGGTTACCTATTAAATACAGAATACAGTTCAAACTCCTCACCCTCACCCATAAAGCTCTCCACAACTCTGTCCCTCCATACATCTCCTCCCTCATCTCCACCTACCATCCTTCCCATGCTCTGCGTTCTGCTAATGACCTCACACTAACCTCTTCCATAATCAGAACCTCTCACTCCCGCCTCCAAGTCTTCTCTCGTGCTGCACCAGTTCTCTGGAACTCCCTACCCAAAGACCTCAGACTTATTTCCAACACCCCCAGTTTCAAGCTTGCCCTGAAAACTCATCTCTTCAGGTGCGCTTATAACATTTCCTAATCTCGTCTCCCTCTCTGCTATCCCTTCTGCATCCTCTCTTTAACCTCTTTGGTGCCATCTACTTTGTACTTGCTACCTTAGCTCAGAAAATGGCTTGTGACTGGCACGCCCAATCACCTATGGGCACTTTGAGATTCTATGTACAATGACTGGAACATCGACAAATAAGCCCTTGTTGCCTCTCGTGTTACCACCAGTCATCCTAGTCTGTACGCTATAGAGCAGGTCTCTAATTCTGTATTTTTAATTTTATCTTAATTTATTTATTGTATAATTTAAGTATAATCTGTATTGTATTTATATATTTAAACAAGCGCTGCGGAATCTGTTGGCGCTATACAAATAAATATTATTATTATTATTATTATTATTTATTATTATTATTATCATCATTATGCATGGGTAGTGTGCAATTCCCACTTCTGGGACCTCCATCTCATTTCTGCCAGATAGGGTGGCCACCTGCAATTAGTGGTTGCCGCCTGAGTAGGTTGGCCACCTGCAATAGGGTGGCCACTTGAGTAGCTATAAAGCTCTTCTATTCAAGTATATGGGTGTAGCCACCTTTCAACAACCCACTGCCTTGTCCACACATGACTTTTTCAGTAGGTAAGGATCCAAAAAGTTGAAGTGGAAGTTTTTATCATGTATGCTATGAATACATAAAGCTATGCCTGTGACAGGCATTATACACTCTAATGTAGAATGGCACTGCAGTGTATTATGTCTATCATCAGACAATCAGAAGTGAAGTTCCTTAGTGCAGCATTTCCCAACCGGGGTGCCGCGGCACACTGGGGTGCCGGGAGAACCCGCCAGGGGTGCCGCGGGATCCCGGTATGAAATGTGCACTGTCTCTTTAAGCATCCCAAGAAGCTGCGGCTGCTCAGCTTCTCGGGATGCACAAATCGCTTTAATGTTCTGCCCGCACAGTGAGCGGGCGGAACATTAAAGCGAGCAGAAATCAGGAGCAGGACCTGTCAGCATAGGCTGCCGGCACTTCATACCAGAAGCCTATGGGACGCGACCTTAGGGGCACCTCTGGGGGCATTATTAGTTCATAGGGGGCACCTCTGGGGACATTACTAGTTAATGGGGGCACCTTTGGGGGCATTATTAGCTTATAGGGGCACCTCTGAGGGCATTATTAGCTCATGGGGGCACCTCTGGGGGCATCATTAGTTCATGGGGGCACCTCTGGGGGCATTATTAGCTCATGGGGGCACCTCTGGGGGCATTATTAGTTCATGGGGGCAGCTCTGGGGGCATTATTAGCTCATGGGGGCACCTCTGGGGGCATTATTAGCTCATGGGGGCACCTCTGGGGGCATTATTAGTTCATGGGGGCACCTCTGGGGGCATTATTACCTCATAGGGGCACCTCTGGGGGCATTATTAGTTCATGGGGGCACCTCTGGGGGGATTATTAGTTCATGGGGGAACCTCTGGGGGCATTATTAGCACATGGGGGCACCTCTGGGGGCATTATTAGCTCATGGGGGCACGTCTGGGGGCATTATTAGTTCATGGGGGCACCTCTGGAGGCATTATTAGCTCATGGGGGCACAGCTGGGGATCCTACATACAGGGCGCACAGCAGGGGATCCTACATACAGGGGGCATCGCACATTCCTACTCGCTTTACTGCACATAACACCAAACAATGCAGTTACTTTGGGAGCCTAAAGGAGGGAGAAAGGAAAGAAAGTTGCTAGAAATGTGCGGAGCCTAAATTGTTTGTCTTGCAGGTTCTGAAAAGATGAAACGTATCTGGAAGAAATCATCATGGAGGACTGGGCCGGATGGAGAGGAAAAGGGAAAGTGACGCCTCAGATCAAAGAAGACGTCACCTGTGAGTCACTGTATGACCGTTTTCCTATTTTGTAGAACATTATTTAGTAGGGGTGCCCCGAGCTAATTTTTTTTCCCAAGTGGTGCCCCCAGGTGGAAATTGACATGACATGTCCCCAATGCAAATAATAAATGTAGTAAAAAAGTACACATATTTGAGATCTCTGCAGGTGTAACAATGCTAGCAATAACATTATAACATTATTTAACCTGCAAAGTGACTGCAGCAAAATGAAAAAGTTAGAAAAATGCATTTGCCATTTTTTTTATGAAATGGGGGCATAAAATGTACTGATGTCAGGCAAAATTTACCACTAACCTAAAGTACAATGTGACTGATTTACTAAGATTGTCTGGTTATCAATAGTGACGAGCGAACATGTCCGTAAATGTTTGTATGGTCGTACAAACACGACCCTAATTGTATGTTTTCACCGATCACTAACAATTTGTTTGATGTTCGGAATGGTTAGATGGATCATTTTTGAATATATTCAAACTTACGAACAAGACGCAACTGCATAATTTACACTTTGCACCTGACAATCTGTAAACATGTGCATAACTCCAGATCGAAGTGTACGCAATCTGTAAGCAAATGCGTCTGCAAATGAGTACGCAACCACGTAATTTACATTTTTTACCTGCTTATCTGTATGCATGTGTGTAGACCAAAACCGACGCTTCTACTGTGCATTTGTTATTTATTTGTGAATGTTCGGTGAACAAGAACCGATCACAATCATTTTTTTTATGATCGTGTTCTGGGCCCGAACCAAATACCGAGATGAGATGTTCGCTTATCACTTATCAAGAGCCCTACACCTCAGGCTTTCTCAAACCAACAGATTTATTAATATCTCCTAGTATTAGTAAATCTGGCAGGTTTTTCACATGACAGATCTAAAATACGATCATCCCTGCAGACTAGAAATGGCTGATATTTAGAATTAAAAACCCATGAAAAAATGACAGTTTGCTTAATACTAACTATACTAACTATAATCACTAGAGATGAGCAAACCTCGATCACACTTGGGTTTGTCTGAACCCAAACATTCTGCATTAGATTACTGGTGGCTGAAGAAATTTGATGCAGCCCTAGGGTGTCCTGGAAAACATGAATACAGGGAGCCTATGGCTACATCCATGTTTTCCAGGACTCCCTAGGGCTGCATCCAACTTCTTCAGCCACCGGTAATTATGCGCAAAGCACTTGTATTTGGACGAACCTGACTGTGCTCTAGGTTTGCTCATCTCTAATAACCACATAAATTGAGACTGGTCAGATTTGAAAAATGGACCCTGGTCCTTTAGGCCATTTTTGGCTCGGTCCTGAAAAGGTTTAAATAATGCTGTTTTCTATTTTGGCTTTTGATGAGGACAGCTGAATGTTCTCATAGTCACATGTGAGAGGAATCAAGTTCCATTGGCAGTAGGCTGACGTACGTTACTAGAATAGCTTATTAGACATAGACCATTCTTGGCATCTGGTCAAGAATGTTTGGTTCCATAGTTCATTTTGAAATTGAAGAGGTTGTTGGATCGAATCTGCCATTCACTAATGAACTCCATGACCTTATTACACACAGAGGTTGTCCCCAAATGTGGAGGAAATAGAAAGTGAATGCAATGTAATGTGATTGTTATAGTAGTTGTGTTACAAGCTCTTTCATATTTCAAAAAAATGCAATAATGCTTTAATAGAACCTATTATCAGTACAGTGGTACCTTGGATTACGAGCATAATCTGTTCCGGGACGGTGCTTGTAATCCAAATCCACTGTTAAACCAAAGCAAATTTTCCCATAAGAAATCACTGATCTGCAGACAATTGGTTCCACGCCCCAAAAATAAAGATTTATTATTCTGAATAACATGTGAAACAGATGAAACAAACATTCAGAAACAGCAGAATATGTCATATTATAAGTTACTGTTTAGTATTGGAGAGGATGGGAAACACAAGGGCTGACAGAGACTGCAGGGAGCATGAAGGAATGAGCAGGGTATGTATGGGCACAGTATAGCAGTACTCTCTGTCCGGGGAGAGAGGGGTTACAGCTATAAAGAGATTACCTCCACAGTCCTGTCCCCTGATGCAAGCCCCAGCCTGAAGTGGATCTGCTATGGTTTGGAAGGTGAGGGAGACTTTCTGGGTTAGAGTATATTGCTGTAGATCACGCTATTCAGACCATGCCCCTCCTCCCCTCATGCTCCCACCCAGTACAGGGAGCTCTTACACCAAAGCAATGCTCTTACACCAAGTCACAATTTTGAAAACTGTGAGCTCTTAAACCAACTTGCTCTTAAACCAAGTTACTCTTAAACCAAGTTACCACTGTATTTTTATCTATTTTACCAGTGTAATTCAATTACCTGCCTATAAATCGGCCCATCAGTATTTACTGTTCAGAATTACTGAAGCGATACACACAAAATACTATTGTGTCCATATTTCGGATTCATATTGTAAACATACACTCATACATACTGTAGTAGCGGATAAAACTATTTCTATGGAAAGGTGAATCAGTAAAATAGACAAATCAGTATTGCATAAAAAACTATTTGCTCTTCTTCTCTCAGGATTAGAGATAAATTAGTCGCGGATCTGTCAAAATGTTTGGTAATGCTCTCCGGACCCAAACGCTCAGTGTTTAATTCCCTGCAGCTGCAGAAGTTGGATGCCACCCTAGGGGGTCCTGGAAAACATGGATACAGTCATAGGCGGTGTCCATGTTTTTCTGTCATCAAGCTTTGAAACTGTTAAAATCTTCGAGTTACTGTACTGACACAGCCATACAGCTGTGTCAGTACAGTAGTTAGAAGATTTAAACAGTTTCAGAGTTAAATGCTAAGAGTTCCAAATGGAGTGTAATTAGAACGTATGAATGTCACCTAAGGCGGGTGACACTGTCAAGGTGCGCAAAGTAAACTGCAGTTACCAAAGAGTCTTCAATTTCTATGTGCTTGCTTCTGGACTGGCGGTTATGAAATTCAAGATAAAAGTTTTTCAGTGCATTTGTTCTAACTTTTCTTAGAAATGTAATACTAATTCAGAGCTTTGATTTAAACCATAGCGCTGCTTGATCCAGTTCATTGCAGGAGATGGGCTCTATATACTTCTGTGGAGTCCATCTCCTGCAGTAAGACAGATTGAGCTACATGCTTCTCCCTGTTCTAGCAATCAGTGGGGGTTAGAAACGTGATTTTTATTTTTTAAATGACAGTAATCATTTAAAAATAAACATCTTCTCCTATCACTGTCCGGCTGCAGCCCTTTGGCTTGAATCAACCCTGTAACTTAATATAACAATACTAAAAGACTTGAGTCATTTGCCCTTCTTTTTCTGGTTGTAGTTTTTATTTATTTACATGTTGTAGCTCAATATATTATAATATACCAGCACCAGCTTCTATATTCCATAGAATAAGATGGCTGAGTAATGCTATATTTAACTGTTCTATCTTTTTGCCAACCCGTTTTCATTGATAAGCAATAAAGTTTTAGACTTTCTCCTGGCTGCAACCTGTTTTTTTTTTTTTTTTTTTTTTTTTAAATAGAATCCTTTAGCTTTAATATCTAAATTCTCTAAATTGCTGACTATTTAAGATGGCTGTTAGGTTAGGGTGATACAGTACATGATACCTTTTAACCCCTTGCCTCTAAAGCCTGTTTTTGCCTTAATGACCAGGCTCATTTTTCAAAATCTGACCTGTCTCACTTTATGCGCTTATAGCTCAGTGATGGTTTAACGTATGCTAGAGATTCTGAAATAGTTTTTTCGTCACATATGACACTTTATATTAGTGGCAAAATTTGGTCACTACTTTGTGTTAGTTACTAAGTCACATTACCAATATGTCCTCTTTATTCTGGCATAAATTGGGAAACATATTTTACTTTTTTAGGGTGTTATGGGGCTTAGAAATTTATTAACAAATTATCACATTTTGTGAAAGTTTCCAAAACTGATTTTTTTTTAGGGACCAGTTCTTTTTTTAAATGGATTTAGAAGGCTTGTATACTGGAAACTCCTATAAGTGACCCCATTTTGGAAACTAGACACCTTAAAGAATTAATCTAGGGGTATAATGAGCATTTTAACCCTACAGAGGCTGGAGGAAAGTATTCACAATTAGGCCGTAAAAAAATCGAAAATTAAAATTTTCAAATAATATATACGTTTAGATTAAAGTTTCTCATTTTCAAAAGGAACATGAGAAAAAAAGCATGCCAAAATTTGTAACGCAGGTTCTTCTGAATACAACGGTACCCCATATGTGGGCGTAAACCACTGTATGGGCACACAGCGGGGCTCAGAAGGGAAGGAGCGCCAATTAGCTATTTTAATGCAGATTTTGCTGAAGAAGTTTCTGAGCGCCAGGTGCGTTTGCAGTGCCCCTGTAGTGTCCGCAGAATAGAATCCCTCCAAAAGTCACCCCATTTTGGAAAGTACACCCCTCAAAGAATTCATCTTGGTGTGGTGACCATTTTGACCCCACAGGTATTAGAGGAAAGTATTTAAAATTAGACAGTAAAAATGAAAAACTTGAATTTTTCCAATAATATGTTCGTTTAGTTTGAAATTTCTCAATTTCACAAGGAACAAGAGAAAAAAAGTACCCCAAAATTTGTAACGCAGGTTCTCCTGAATACAACGGTACCCCATATGTGGGCATAAATCACTGTATGGGCACACAGCCGGGCTCAGAAGGAAAGGTGCGCCAATTAGCTTTTTTAATGCAGATTTTGCTGAAGAAGTTTCCGAGCACCGGGTGCGTTTGCAGCGTCCCTGTAGTGTCCGCAGAAGAGAAACCCTCCAAAATTCACCCCATTTTGGAAAGCGCACCCCTCAAAGAATTCATCTTGTGGTGTGGTGACCATTTTGACCCCACAGGTATTAGAGGAAAGTATTTAAAATTAGAAAGTAAAAATGAAAAACTTGAATTTTTCCAATAATATGTTCGTTTAGTTTTAAATTTCTCAATTTTTACAAGGAACATGAGAGAATCTGCACCACAAAATTTGTAACGCAGGTTCTCCTGAGTAGAACGGTACCCCATATGTGGGCATAAACCACTGTATGGGTACACAGCCGGGCTCAGAAGGGAAGGAGCGCCAATTAGCCTTTCCAGTGCAGATTTTTCCGAAGAAGTTTCTGAGCCCCAGGTGCGTTTGCAGCGCCCCTGTAGTGTCAGCAGAATAGAACCTCCCAAAAAGTCACCCCATTTAGGAAAGTACACCCCTCAAAGAACTCATCTTGGGGTGCAGTGAGCGGTTTGACCCCACAGGTATTAGAAGAAAGTATTCAAAATAAGACAGTAAAAATTAAAAACTCGAATTTTTCCAATATTATGTTCGTTTAGTTTAAAATTTCTTAATTTCACGAGGAATGGGAGAAAAAAAATACCCCAAAATTTGTAACGCAGGTTCTCCTGAGTACAACGGTACCCCACATGGGAGCGCCAATTTGCTGGAGTAAAACCGCAGCTAGTAATAGTTATTAGAATAACGCAGTTACTAAAATACAATAAAAAATGAGATTACAGGTAATGTGGGGTGGTCATGGGCAACCTGGTGTGGTTATGGGCAACCTGGGGTGGTTACAGACAATCTGGGGTGGTAACGGGCAACGTGGGGTGGTAACGGGTAACGTGGGGTGGTAACGGATAAACTGAAGTGCTTATAGGTAATCTGGGATGGGTACCTGTAATTTGGGGTCATTACAGGCAATCTGGCGTGGTTACGGGCAATCTGGAGAGGGTCACTGGCAATTTGGGGTTAGAGGCAACGTGCAATGGTCAGAGGCAACGTGCAGTGGTCAGAGGCAACGTGCGGTGGTCAGAGGCAACGTGCGGTGGTCAGAGGCAACGTGCGGTGGTTAGAGGCAACGTGCGGTGGTCAGAAGCAACGTGCGGTGGTCAGAGGCAACGTGCGGTGGTCAGAGGCAATCTGGGGGGAATTACGTCTGATTAGGGGCAACATGGGGTGGTTACAGACAATCTGCGGTGGTTACGGGCAACATGGGGTGGTTACAGACAATCTGGGGTAGTTACGGATAAACTGAAGTGCTTATAGGTAATCAGGGGTGGGTACATGTAATTTTGGGTGGTTACGGCAATCTGGTGTGGTTACGGGCAATCTGGAGGGGGTCACTGGCAACGTGTGTGAATTAGAGGCAACGTGCGGTGGTTAGAGGCAACGTGCGGTGGTCAGAGGCAACGTGCGGGGGGCGTGGTTTAGCCGCCGAGGAGAGAGGACGTGTTCCGCAGAGCTCCTGCACTAGCCTTCAACCAGCAACGATTCTACCGATTGGATTTATCTTTTTCATCATTTCTTGACGGACTTCAATTCTCTGCCTCTCCTGTACCATGACTGCTACCTCTCGGAAAGCAACGGCAGCTGCCCGGAGACGACAACAATCATCTCTTCCCACCACTACGGCCTCTCAACATGGCTTGGGCTTCCCCGCTGCTCCCTTCCTGGACTTTCTCAATGCAGCCGCCGGAGCAGCGTGGCAGACTTCTCCGGCAGAGGCACAAACAGCAGAGCAGCATAGGGAGGAAGCTTTGCCGGCATCCATTAGACCACTGCAACACCCGAGACATCATCCACCAGGTCGGACTGAGGTAGGTGGCGCTTCTGCCACTAGTCAACAGCCATTACCCTCAGTTACATCGGCTTCCTCACGGCGCCGCTGATGGAAATGCTCCTCTGGGAACCTTCCCGGTTTGGTAACTCTGAGCCCCTCTATTACACCCAAGCCTCTGGGGGTCCCAGAAACGGTTACCACCACTCATGTATTATCTCAGACCTCGAGACCTTCTGCCGATTGTTTCCCATCTATCGCCATTGATAAAGCGACGAGCAGCTGGCTTGATGTTCTTTGTGATATAACTGCTCCTCTGGAACCCGACTCTTTGAGGCAAATCCTTCTCACGCTTATTTCCGCTGTTAACGATGGATTTGCACGAACTGTAGCAGCTATTAGAGAAAATATTCAGGCTATGGACCAAAGGGTACTCAGATTGGAAGGTACTGTAGGCGAAGTCATTAGTAACTATAACAGCTTACTGGATGATTATTGGGATCTGGATACAGAAGTGAACTTAATGCGCACTACCTTAGCCCAGGTAGATGATCGCTCTCTAATTAATAACATAAAGATAAGAGGGATTCCGGAATCTATCTTGGCCCCTGTCTTGCCTGAATTTACTCAGACTCTTATTAAAGACATTTTGCCCGCATGTTCATCCGAGGAGCTTATCATAGATTGGGCAAGACGTATCCCTCGACCCAAACGATTGCCTACCACGGTTCCATACTATTGCCAAACTGCACCACTTCAGCACTAAAAAGACAATCATTGCCGCTACTAAGAAACGCAATGGCTTCGCAAGTGAAAAAGATGCTATATCGATCTATCCGGATCTATCAGCAGTTGCACTTGAACGGCGCAGATCACTAGCCCCTTTCACATCGGTGTTGAGAGAGAATCACATACCCTATAAATGGACTTCCCTGGGACGCTTGCATATTTCAAAAGGAACTGAAACTTTTATTGTTGATGATTTGCAGACAGGTCTTCTTCTTTTGGACGAATGGAAAATAGCGAATGGACAATACCGACCCTCCATGCCACAGTTAACGGAGAGGAGAGGATTTCCTGATTAAGAACTTATATGGCTAATATGGTGCCTTGATACCCCAGCGACTTGCTGGCTTGCGGAACTTGTTATACCATCTACCTGTACTTACTCCTCGGTTTAATACACGGACTCAGTGTCCCACACCTTTATAACTCTTTTTCCATCTAGAGTTGACAGTGCCTATTTATCTAGTGTCATAAAGACGCTTGTAAAGTTGTTTGTTTGTGGTCTTTGTATTGATGTTTTTGATGATGTCTGCTGTGCTGATGTCTTTAGCTTTAACTTATTTATGCGCAACGATACTCCACTTAATAGTTTCTATAGAGCAAGGTCTTAGTAAAGTCTTTTTCTAATAGTGTCTATAATCTCATATAGCCTTGTTTCTTTTTTGTATGTCAGATCTCAGTTATGATACAGCCCCTTTTGTTGCTACCCCTAGTGAACTCTATCTTAGTATTTTATTGATTAGCTGTATAGAGGGAGCAGTCAATGCTTGGCCTTACCAGGCGGAAAATGGCATTGCGCAGAAGTTTCTTCTAGGTCAGCAGCTATCATCTCATCGCTAGTAATGCTTGTTATTGTATCTCTTGTTATGTGTGATATTTGAGTATTTTCATTGCTTGCTCTTGTTCTTTGTAGAGTATTCCCTCACTGCTCAAACTTGTTGACTGTGTAAAACTTTGAAACTCTTGCCAAATAAAAACTTATTGAACCAGAGGCAACGTGCGGTGGTCAGAGGCAACGTGCGGTGGTTACGTGCAATCTGGGGGGTTACGGGCAATTGGGGCTGATTACGGACCATCTGGAGGGGGTCACTGGCAATTCTGGGGGGTGGTTACGGTCAACGTGTGGTGGTTACAGGCAACGTGCGGTGGTTATGGGCAACGCGCGGTGGTTATGGGCAACGCGCGGTGGTTATGGGCAACGCGCGGTGGTTATGGGCAACGCGCGGTGGTTATGGGCAACGCGCGGTGGTTATGGGCAACGCGCGGTGGTTATGGGCAACGCGCGGTGGTTACGTGCAATCTGGCGTGATTACGGGCAACCTGGGGCGGATACGGGCAACCTGCGGTAGTTATGGGTAATCTGGGGGGGGGGGGTAGGGGTAATTTGGGAGTAAACTGCAATTATTACTATAATAAAAAGTGTGTGTTTTATTTTTTTTGTATGTTTGTCACTTTTTGTACTTTATACATTCATTTTCACTGACCAAATTGGTCTCTGTCACTTTAAATTTTCCGAGATAACTGATTCTGGAGCGCATGCGTACTTCAGAATCAGCCTGGACGCCGAGGAGGACGGACCTCCCTGGATCAGGTAATGTATATGGGGAAGGGGGGTGACTGGGGGATGGGGGTGACTGGGGGGTGACTGGGGGGCGACACACTGACACTTTTTATCCCCTGTCACCAATGATTTATGGTGACACGGGATAAAAAGTGCATCTTTGCACTGGGAACAGGCGATCAGCAGTGTATAGTATATACCGCCGATCGCCTGCTCCGGGACCACACGGGGGGTCCCCGATCACTGCCCCATGCTCTCCGCTACCTCCGGTGGCGGAGAGCATGGGGCTTTGATCATTTATTCATTTCCATCCCTGAGAACAAACCGTTTGTTCGCAGGGATGGGGGCGGGTTAGTGAGGTGAGCGGGTTAGTGATCGCCCACTAGGGGGGCTGATCAGGGGTCTGGGGGATAAATTTTTATCTCCCCCCACCGTGGATTCATGGTGGGGGGAGATGAAAGCTGTCGGCGGCGCCGGTAATGCCCGGTACCGGCGGATCGCCGCTATTACGGTAATAGCAGCGATCCGCCGATATCGGGGGGGACGTGGGGAGGGGGGCCGGGGGACATACTGGTAGTGGTGGTGGGGGGAGGCAACGTTCTGCAGCCTCCCCCTGCCGCCCGATCGGCGGGAGGCCATGAATCTCCCCATAGACGAATTGACCGCGGTCGCATTGACCGCGGCATTTATGGGGTTAACTGCCCGGGGGGAGCGCAGCTCCCCTCCGGGCAGAGGCAGCGGGAGGATGCTGTGTGACATAGCCTCCTCCCGCTGCCCGATCACCATTAGGGACAGCGGGGGGAGGCAGGGAAGCCATGACGTTTGGAAAACGTCATGTTGCGGGAACTACCTGCTTTACATGACGTTTCCCAACGTCATTTTGCAGCAAGGGATTAAAAAAGTCAAAGAAGTTTTTCCAAGCCCCTGATATGCAGCAAGCTGAATGCCTCTTCCCCCCCCTCCTTTCCCACCTGACTGACACCTGGAAGCTGAGTCCCAAGCAGGGTCAGGTATGGGAGGGAGAATAAGGAGGTGTTACAGTTAGCTGCATGTCAGGAGCTTTGGAACGACTCTTTGACTCTTTGCACCATAGAATAAAAGCATATGTCTATGTGCTGGAGGCACAGACAGATATACAAATATGAAAAGTACTATGGGGGACATTTATCATTTGCACCTTTTTTTTGCGAATATTTTTAGCACTGTGCACTGGCTTATATGTTTGCAGCCTAGTAAGGTATTTATGAACATTCACATGTTGGTTCATAAATCACCTGCTATAGCTTCCCTGGCGCTGTGCATTTTACTGCAGGTATTCATGAATTGACCCTGGTTAAAAAAAGTTCCACTACCCTGGGACTGGAGTACAGATGCGAACGAAAATGCGAAAATTTCAAAATTCTCACATGATAAATCCTGGCTGAGAATATTCTTACGGATAAGAATCCGTTCCGCCCACTCTCCGCCCCTTTTCCGCCCCCTTTCCGCCCCCTGGCGTACTCGGCGGAAAGTGCCGATTTGCGAATATTTTATTCGCAAATCCGCCATTTTTGCTTAAAAAAAGACGCAAATCGGCACTTTCCGCCAAAAATCATCCATTCGCCGGATGATACATGTGGCCCTGCATGCTTTCAGCGCAGTAGTGGATCCACAGAGATATTGAACAATACTAGTGCAAGATGCATACAGTGGGAGCAGGATAAAGCAGAGAGTAACCTCATAGAGACCCTCAGCAGAATAAACAAGAGCAAATAAGCACATTACTAGAAACTTTTGTGGAATATTCACCAAGTGTTAAAGGGGTTGTCTAGTATTTAAAAAAACATGGCAGTTTTCCTCCAGAAACAGCACCACACATATCTATGAATTGTGTCTGAAATGACAACTCTGATCCATTGTAAATGAGACTGAGCTGCCATACCATACATAGCCTGTGGATATGTGTGGCGCTCTTTCTTAAACAAAGTAGCCCTGTTTTGTTTTGTTTTTGTTTTTAAATGTGGACAAACCCTTTATGTTCCCTCGGACAGGGGAAAGGACCATCCAGTTACATTGTGCCACTATTGTGAAAAAAATCAAACTGCATTGCCTATACAGAAGTACAGTGCAGTTTAACAGTTGTTGAGCAAAGTGCAGCTGTATAAATATAACTAATGGTGCGTTTACACAGAGAGATTTATCTGACAGATCTTTGAAGCCAAACATACACAACAGCAATGGGACTGCACTGGCTACAGAAAAATGTTGAAAATTAACCTAAGTGCCTTTGTCTAATTTTCTACATTTTTCTCTAGCCAGTGCTGTCCCATTGCTGTTGTGTATGACTGGTGACCCAGGGACAAACACGGTCTGTTTTTTTGACATTTTTGCTGACTATTGTTGGTGAAGTTTGTTGCACATCATCAGGGCCGGCCTTTGGGGTGTGCGACCTGTGCGCTTGCACAGGGCGCCTCACCCCTGGCTAGCTAGGGGGCGCTCCGGCAGAGAGCTGCACAGCACATCTAACTACAAATAAAAGTTAGATGTGCTGTGTGTCTGCCGGAGCGCCCTCCCCCCGCCAGGCTTAGACCCCAGAGGCTCCATGTGCTATTGTTAGGCAGCTTTTCTGTACACAGGGTCTCGAGGCTGGTTCTCCCTGACACTGTACTTCAGGAGAAGTGGGACGCTGCATAATGTGTCAGGAGCTGCTGCTCAGCTGCTGACCTCCCCACCTAGCTGTCCGGGCAGCAGATAAAATATAGCAGCATCTCTGTGTGTGCTGATAAGACCTATAGCTGCCGGTGCACAAGTTACAGAGGTCAGAGGTTATTCAGCCCTTCCCCTCTGCTGTCTGGTGATGGTCCCAGGCTCCCAGTCAGGAGGCAAAGGCCCAAGAGATCCAGCCAGGTATGGTGGGTGACTGTAGTAGGAGAACTGAAGTGTGACTGTGCATGCAGGGTGGATATTAGTGTATATGTGTGACTGTGTGCATGCAGGGTGGATATTGGTGTATATATGTGTGACTGTGTGCATGCAGGGTGGATAGTGGTGTATATGTGTATGACTGTGTGCATGCAAGGTGGATATTGGTGTATATGTGTATGACTGTGTGCATGCAAGGTCGATATTGGTGTATATGTGTGACTGTGTGCATGCAGGGTGGATATTGGTGTATATGTGTGTGACTGTGTGCATGCAGGGTGGATAGTGGTGTATATGTGTATGACTGTGTGCATGCAGGGTGGATAGTGGTGTATATGTGTATGACTGTGTGCATGCAAGGTGGATATTGGTGTATATGTGTGGCTGTGTGCATGCAAGGTGGATATTGGTGTATATGTGTGTCTGTGTCCATGCAGGGTGGATAGTGGTGTATATGTGTGTGACTGTGTGCATGCAAGGTGGATATTGGTGTATATGTGTGTCTGTGTCCATGCAGGGTGGATAGTGGTGTATATGTGTTTGACTGTGTGCATGCAAGGTGGATATTGGTGTATATGTGTGTCTGTGCGCATGCAAGGTGGATATTGGTGTATATGTGTGGCTGTGCGCATGCAAGGTTGGATATTGGTGTATATGTGTGTGTCCATGCAGGGTGGATATTGGTGTATATATGTGTGACTGTGTGCATGCAGGGTGGATAGTGGTGTATATGTTTATGACTGTGTGCATGCAGGGTGGATATTGGTGTATATGTGTGACTGTGTGCATGCAAGGTGGATATTGGTGTATATGTGTATGACTGTGTACATGCAAGGTGGATATTGGTGTATATGTGTGACTGTGTGCATGCAGGGTGGATATTGGTGTATATACAGTATGTGTGACTGTGTGCATGCAAGGTGGATATTGGTGTATATGTGTGACTGTGTGCATGCAAGGTGGATATTGGTGTATATGTGTGACTGTGTGCATGCAGGGTGGATAGTGGTGTATATGTGTGGCTGTGTGCATGCAAGGTGGATATTGGTGTATATGTGTGGCTGTGTGCATGCAAGGTGGATATTGGTGTATATGTGTGTCTGTGTCCATGCAGGGTGGATAGTGGTGTATATGTGTGTGACTGTGTGCATGCAAGGTGGATATTGGTGTATATGTGTGTCTGTGTCCATGCAGGGTGGTTAATGGTGTATATGTGTGTGACTGTGTGCATGCAGGGTGGATAGTGGTGTATATGTGTATGACTGTGTGCATGCAGGGTGGATATTGGTGTATATGTGTGACTGTGTGCATTCAGGGTGGATAGTGGTGTATATGTGTATGACTGTGTGCATGCAAGGTGGATATTGGTGTATATGTGTGTCTGTGTCCATGCAGGGTGGATAGTGGTGTATACGTGTTTGACTGTGTGCATGCAAGGTGGATATTGGTGTATATGTGTGGCTGTGCGCATGCAAGGTGGATATTGGTGTATATGTGTGTCTGTGCCCATGCAGGGTGGATAGTGGTGTATATGTGTGTCTGTGCCCATGCAGGGTGGATAGTGGTGTATATGTGTGTCTGTGCCCATGCATGGTGAATAGTGGTGTATATGTGTGTGACTGTGGACGCAGGGTGGATAGTGGTGTATATGTGTGTGAGTCTGACTGATGTGCACACCATTAACCTGAAAGAGGCCAAGGGTATACTGAAAAAATATACTTTCAATAGCATTAGTATACTTTCTTAGCCCCTTAAAGGGGTTATGCGGCATTTGCACACTTTTTACATCATGCTGTCATATAAGAAACCATAACAGCGTACATGAAACATAGAAAACATAAGATCTTACCTCTATGCGCTCCTCCCGTGTCCCAGTGCGGTTTCGCTGGTGTCTCCCACTGTCTTTAGCCGCCGTTACATCCGAAACAAGATTGTCTTGGGAGTGACAGCCTGCTCAGCCAATCTTTGACTGAGATGGAAAAGTCCCACGGCCATTGATTGGCTGAGTGGGCTGTCACTCAGCGAGATGAACTGGGAAGTAATGTCGGCTAAAGACACCAGCGACACCGCATCAGGACACAAGAAAAATAATATGTGTATTGCGGATTAGCTGCGGATTTCTTGTGCAAGACTCCCGGCGGATCCGCCCGTGTGAATTTACCCTTAGTATGATTTTTTCTCTGCCAACATGGCTACCGCATCAGAAGTATTTGCCCACTCGAGCCAAGATGTGGAGAGAATTCTGGGTAGAATACGCTGTGATGGCACGTTTTTTAACTCCGTGAATGTGGATAATGTTAAAAGAAGGTGGCAGAATATCTCTAAAAGGACTATTTCATTGGAGTTACATCTGGCTACTATCCTAGAGTACTCTAATGCAGGAAGGATACAGAGAGGGATGAGGTCACAATTAACACCCAATTTGTTTCCTAATAATGTGGAATACTGTAACCAGTTTGGACGCATTTCTAACCAATACGCAAGAGAGATCATGCTTGGATTTTTTGGGGGGATTTTTTACAAGATGAGATTGACTTGTCTATGGTGCAATTGGATGAGATGAACTCGGACTTGAGTGGTGTGTTGTCGACAGAGGAATTGCAACAATATAAGGACTGTGCTGATCAAACCTTAAATGCATTTAGAAACAAACTTGAAAAGGTTAAGAGACAAAAATGGAATAGGGATCTGGATGACTACAAGTCTGGAAAGATCAACATGTGGCAGAAGGACAATAGTGGTCAGAAATATGGGGGGCCCGCTAAAGGCTCACAAAAAAGGAAAAGAAGGTCTAACACATTTGTTGCTAATGACGAGAATGTTGATGCATCTGATGTTTTTTTAGACGCACAGGGCACCCCAGAGAGGGCAGAGGAAGCACAGACGCCGCTTCAAAAGAGCACCTTGGCAATTTATCGAAAAAGGACCGCACCATGGCCCGGACTGTGAAGAAGAATCCCCCAAAAACTCAGAGGAAAGATTCACAGAGGGAGCCCATATCAACTCGGAACCAACCACAGCCCACTTAGTGGTAAATATCTCTTCTTTTGACCCTTCAGAGTCTGAACTGTCATTACTTAACAAAGGCTTGTCTTTTTGTCCCCATACCGACACTGACTGGTTTCAGTTGGAGTTGGATCTTCATGAATTGTATCATTTATTGAAATTAAAAGTGTCGTTTTCAGGGAAGGACACAACACAGATTCCCAACACTAGCGAATTAAGTTTTGGTGAGACAGCGTTACGTAAAAAGTACATTTACTCCCCCTGTACAGAATCCAGTCATTGATACATTCGCCATTAATGTTGGTAAACAGATTGAGTATTTGAAAAAATCCCACACTAGGGACAGATTTAATAATTTGACAAGGTCGGAAAGGACAACCCTGACAGAGTTAGGTAACAACAAGTCCATCACCATCAAGCCGGCCGATAAAGGCGGGACCTTGGTGGTGATGGACACCAAGGATTGCTTAGACAAAATTTTTGGACAGTTAGCTGATGGTGAAGTCTATGTAGAGTTGGATGGGGACCCCAAGTTCAGGATCATGACACTTATTGCAGACATTGTGGAGAAAGAATACTCTAAGATTAATGTCAGACGAAAATCTTAGAGACTTTCTGAAGGTAGAGCACCCTGGGACACCTATGTTATATTGCTTACCCGAGATACATAAATGCCTCACTAGACCACCGGGGCGACCAATTGTTTCTGGCCGTGGATCAGTCTTCGGGCCAGGTGAGAATAGTACAGGACCAGAATAAACTCCCAAAGACACTGGATGAAATGTGCCGATAATTTTCTGACAGAAAATATCCACAAAGACTGAGTACCCAACAAAGGGATAAAACTTTGTCAACATCATCCAATGATAGATGGACAGAAGGAGGTCCTAGGGGGACCATGGTGACCACTTACTCTATCAGTGACCAGGTAGCCAGAATCGTTAGGAAGGAATGGCAAATCCTCAGGAGGGCATTCCCAAGATTGCTGAATTTCACCCTAGAATGGCTTACAGACGCCCATCTAATCTAAAGGACTTAGGCTCCGGTAGTGCTAGCATTCAAACATACATTACCACTCGCAGAGGGGGGTGTTTTCCTCGTTTGGGATGTAATAATTGTTCATTGCTCCTAAAGGGAATTACCTTTAAACACCCACTGACACAGAAAGAATACAAAATACACGACCCCCTTACTTGTCTGTCTGACTATGTAGTTTACATCCTGACATGTCCATGTGGCAAACTGTATGTAGGGGAGACGACCATGCAATGTAAAGCTAGGATTAACAACACAAGTCCACCATTCGCACGGGACGTTTGGACCTACCTGTATCCAGGCATTTCTTAGAGGCCGGACATCAGATAAGTGACCTCAGGTTTGCTATCATTGACAGAGTTCTATGCAATAGACGAGGAGGAGACCGGGAGGGCATATTGAAGAAAAAAGAACTGAAGTGGATCTTTACCCGTGGTAGTCTAGCCCCACAGGGTATGAATCTGGACTATCTACATAGCGGTGTTCATGAACAGTAGCCACCACCACAGGGTTCTGGGCACAATCTGGCTGGGTGGGTGGATCTACATAGTGTCATTTCATGACTGATCATTATAATTATGTTTATTAGTACTTACCTTTTTCTTTTCTGTTCTACTTTGTAGAAATTTGATGAACAACTTCCCCAAGAAAAGCGGTATCTACATGACATGGCTATAAATGCACTAATTCTTCTGTATTTCTATTATTTTTTGGGGTTACAGGGCTCCTGATGTTTTATACACTTTGGTTTTTGAGCCACCAATATATTCATTGGATGGATGTATTTTTGGTCATTGTCACAAACTGGATATATTATATATTATGATTTATTACTTTAGGGTTAAGTTTTTATTTGCTCTTAAGCTCGTATCTATGTTCTCCTTACAGTTCATGCGGTCCATATACTCTATGTTCTCCTTACAGTTCATGCGATTCGTATACTCATTATGGTCACTTGTGCAGTTAATTCTGCATGTTACGTGTAGGGTACACTGCAATTGTGTTGGGAATGGCCTCGACACGTCATTGTGGGATGGGAGACTCGGTCTTGTATGGAGTTCCCTTCTGCACAATGCTGCTATCGAAGGTGGAGAGCGTACATGAAAATGGGGGTACCACTCGAGACGTGAGGTTGTCGGGGTCTACTCCCTAGCTTGTGTACTCTCTTCTACTAGGGATAAATTCCCAATATCTATACATGGGGGTTTCCTTCCCCCTATGGGACTGCTAGACTATTAACTTTCTTTTCTATCAAGAACAGCTCTTTCCATTTACTGCCAGTAGAGGATATATTACTACCCACAGGCGAGAGATGAAATGTTCACCATTAATACCCATCTAGTGAGAACATTTGGCTGTGCCGGAAGGTTACCACTGGCATTATCTACCACTTTTTTATAACCCTGATGGCATTCTATATAATTTTCCAGTCTGTGTTATTTGCCCTCAACTTTTCCCATCATCAAGATGGTGCCCGGACCTCGTAGATGTCTCTGCGCATGCGCCAGTCGCGCACGGGAGCGTGCGATGACGTGGTAGTATGACACGTATGCCGGGACGCCCGGCATGCAGCGTTTGCTGTTCTGTGTCTGTCATGTTTACAGGAGCATGGATGCTTGGTATAGTATATTTATTAATGTTGTTTTAACATGCACTGTACAATTACGGGTGTAAGGGTGTGTATGATGTATGACACTGCTATTCAGATCACAATATGAATTATTGAACCCTCAGCACATATTTTTCACCTGATCATGATACATAGATGAATTTACTCTGATTTATTTTCTAAGATTTTTTCACTTGATATATTAATTGCTCACTGTACAATTGATTGCTGTGTAATTCCTGTGTAATTACTGTGTAACACATATAAGAATTGACTTGTCACTAGAGATGAGCGAACTGTTCGGACTTTTGGTCCGAAAGCAGTTCGCTCTCTCGTCATGCCTGTGATCCCGGCCGCATAGTTGCGCTCTCGGGAATATGCGGTCAGGATATTCCAGGGAATCGATGTTAAAAACCCTGGAATATCCTGGCCGCATATTCGCGGGAGCGCAACTATGCGGCTGGGATCACAGGCATGACGAGAGAGCGCCGATGCTGTCGGACCAAAAGTCCAATAGTCCACTCATTTTTACTTGTCCCCATGTAATCACGCTTGAGAAAGGCTGAAGTACCAGCCGAAACGTTGCGTCTGATGTGAATAAAGGAATCACATTTTTCACCTTAAGGTGCTGTCTCTCACATTGTTTTTAGATCTTTGAAGCCAAAGTCAGGAACAGACTATAAACAGGGAACAGGCCATTAAGGAAAGACTGATGTCTATCCTTTTTTTAAATCCATTCCTAGCTTTGTGTTCCAAAAACTGTCAGATAAATCTCTCTATGTAAATGCACCATAAGACTTTCTGTATCTAACCCTTTTAACAGCAATGGACATACATAATCTACAGTATGTCTGAGCACATCAGGCTATGTTTCAGGGTAGTGGGAGGAATCTCAGACTACGTTCTCAAAAGTGGTTTGGGTGCTGTCTCTCTTGATACTTGTGGTTTGTATTATTTCTATAGAGCATGTCGAGATATTATTTCATTAGTTGCTGTCTGGAATTTTTCCTCTGTATCATCCATATTTTAGTAAAATACCACCCTGATACCTGTGTTGGTACATTGGTTAATGTTCCAAGACTGTTATCCTTAAATTCACTTTCTACTTCAACATATAGTTGTCTTGTTTTGTTTGTTTGGAATCGTTTTCTTAGCAACCACTTCAGGTAAATTATGTTTCTTTATGTTTGGTTATAGCCTGAAGGAATATACTTTATTAAAAGACATTACATAAAGTAATATGTCATAAAGCAAACATCACTAAACACACACCGTGTAGAATAGTATATTTACTTACTCCATTATTAACGACAAAGCCTTGTATATCACTTGCACTATAACAACACCAATTATTGTGCCATGCTTAGGCAATAAAATAAAGCAATGACATCATTTTATACAATATAAAAGAATGACTTCATATCTTGAAACTTTAGGTTAAGTTCTATTGAAACTACACAAAGAAAATAGGATAATGCTTCAAAATCAAACAACCTTTTTTCCTTTGCTTATACCACCATCTATGGAACTGACCAATATAGTGAAGTGGCACACTGTGAATAGGTGCTCACTCTTGTTTTCTTGTGCGAATTTCAGCCCATTTCTTTGCAAAAAACAAAATGCTGGCCACTAATGTTGTCTGGAACATCACTGGGCAGGAGAATGGGATTGACCATAATCCCTATCTAGAGATGAGCGAACTTTTCAAAAGTTCGGTCCGACTAGATTTTCGGATTTTTTCGGAAAGTTCTGTTCGACTGAATTTCAGATTTCTTTAGATTTCATAGTTTAAAGCATCTATATGATACTGGGGTAGTGTATTTGGTTGAATTTAGGGCTCTACATGTCAGTAACATCATTATCTTTTCAATATCTCTCTTTTCGATAAGTCATTTTTTTTTTTTTAGACTTAAATATTCACCATTACAGGGTCTATGCAGGAAATTCACCATTACAGGGTCTATGCAGGAAAAAGGTCACAAATGCAGTGAAGGAGCAGCAGTAGTCATTGGAGGCCAGTGGAGGTCTAGCAATAGTCATTTGAGGCCAGTACTGGAGCAGCAGTAGTCAACATGGAGGACAGGCAGGAGCAACAGTAGCCAACATGAAGGCCAGGCAGGATCAGCAGTAGCCAACATGGAGGCCAGGCAGGATCAGCAGTAGCCAACATGGAGGCCAGGCAGGAGCAGCAGTAGTCAACATGGATGCCAGTTAAGGTCCAGCAGTAGCCAACAAGGAGGCAAGGGCAGGCACACCAGTAGTCAACCTAGATGCCAGTTAAGGCCCAGCAGTAGCTAACATGGAGGCCAGGCAGGAGCAGCAGTAGCCAACATGGAGGGCAGGCAGGAGCAACAGTAGTCAACATGGAGGGCAGGCAGGATCAGCAGTAGCCAACATGGAGGCCAGGCAGGATCAGCAGTAGCCAACATGGAGGCCAGGCAGAAGCAGCAGTAGCCAACATGGAGGCCAGGCAGGAGCAGCAGTAGCCAACATAGAGGCCAAGCAGGAGCAGCAGGAGCAAGGAGGCAAGGGCAGGCACACCAGTAGTCAACCTAGATGCCAGGTAAGGCCCAGCAGTAGCCAACATGGAGGCACAGGCAGGCACAGCAGTAGTCAACCTGGATGCCAGTTAAGGCCCAGCAGTAGCCAATTATGAGGCCAGTGAAGGCACAGCAGTAGCCAAGATGGAAGTCAGGGCAGGAGTAGCAGTTGTAATGGGGTGAAATGAGCAGCAGAAGCAGAATAATGAGGTCCATGGACAGGCGAGAGATAGCAGGGCAGCAGGAATGGTGGAATGAACAGTGAGGTCTAGTTCACATATAGGCCATAATAGATGCAGATAAGGTCCTACATCTTGGTGACAACAGGACCAAATCCTACTCTGTGGTATCAGGAGCAGGTGTCACAAAGTCCTTATTTATCCATGTGGCATTCATTTTGATGAAAGTCAGACGTTCCACACTATCACAGGACAATCTGGTTCTCCTGGGACTGACAATATGACCTGCTGCGCTGAAAACTCGCTCGGATGACGCACTGCTGGCCGGACAGGAGAGTATGTCCAAAGCAAATTCAGTGAGTTGTGGCAAGACATCTAATTTTCCCACCCAGTAGTCCAGGGGTTCAGGGAGGTTAGGTGGCAAAGTAGAATCCAAAAACACTTGGACTTTGTGAGGAATCAGGTGATACAGACACGACAAGACAGTGGGCCCTAGGTCTGAACCCACCCACTGTCACCTGCCTACTTGCCTCAATCGACCCTAGGCGGTCGCGGACAACCACAAAGACGTTCCCTACGCTACGTTAGTGAACACACGGAACAATACGGACAGACAGACACAATAGAGAGTAATGGAACAATCCGGGTCAAACCACACGAGCAACAAAGTACAGAATCCGTAACACAAGGGATAGTCGAAAGTCAGGCGGAGGTCAAAACACAGGTAAGTCAGGCAAAAAGGAATTAGGACGGGGATTCACAGGAATAGGACAGGGGGAGCTGGAACTAGAACTAATCTAATAGCCAGCAAAGGTCTGCTGGCTAGAGCTGAACTAAATACTAGTGGCAGGAGTCCTGGACCAGAGCTGATTGGTCCGGCCTCCTGATGAAACTTGCACAGCAGCTGCAGCACTGCAGGCAGAGTGGCTGAGCCCTTAGCCACTCATCCTGAGCGCAAGGCAGCTCAGCTGTGTGTCAGCCGGCCGGCAGTCATGTGACCCCACGGCGTCCCCAGTTGCTAGGGACGCCGTCGGGTCTCCGTCGGGTCTCCGTGACGTCACTCGGCTCCGGCCTGCGGAGGCGGAGCGACGGCGCTGCGCTCCAGCCGGGACAGACGCCGCTGGAGCGCGGTCAGGTAAGTTGCTGACAGACTTGCTGTTTGAGGTGTGCTGCCATGTCCTGCTGCTGTGCGGGTGCTCCTGTTACCCCGGCCTGTGGCTGCATGAAAGCGTGCATCATGGACATCAGGCTCAGACTGGTGCCGCTGCTCATGCCACCCAAGCTGCTAGAGGAGGATGTGGAGGAGGCAGCGCTGGTGTGGCCCTGGTGGGAATGGCCTGAAGGAGAGCGCCGTGTTCCAAAGGCTGCCACTAACTCTGCACCCAGCTCCTCTCTGTAATAATTCATTTTTTCCTCCCGTTGGGAAGGGTGAATGAATTCACACAGTTTGTTGCGATACAGCTTGTAAGCGTGGGTCAGCCCGTAAGCATATCAACATGTGCTTAGCCATTTCCACCAGGGAGTGGGAAGGAGTCCCCGCCTCCATCTCTACAGCATACTGCCAATGGGTACTGCCTCCATCCTTCTCATCCCCCTCATAGCCCTGCATATCCTCCTCTGGCCCCCCTCTGGTCTGGCAGGAAGGCTCTTCTCCTTCTCCTCCACCCCTCTCCCCTAAGAGATCCTGTGCGTTCAGGTCCTCCTCTTCCTCCTCAACTTCCTCTCCCTCCTCTTCCACCAAGCCTTCCTCCAGCGACCAAGGCTGTGACAGTGGCAGGACCTCTTCCCCCTCGTCACTGAGTCACATCAGCATCATCTCCAGTACATGAAGCATGGGTATGATGGCGCTCAGTCCTGTGTCTTGCCCACTGACCAGAAAAGTGGCCTCCTCAAAGGGTTGTAGCAAGCGGCAGGTGTCACGCATGAGCTGCCACTGCCCGAGCTCCAAGTTACACAGTGGAGTCGCCGCGTCCGCCTGCATCAAGAGGAAATCAGTCAAGGCCTTCCTCTGCTCATAGAGCCAGTCCAGGATGTGGAGGGTGGAGTTAAACCGCGTGGCTACATCGCAAATGAGACGATGGTTGGGAAGACCATTCCTCCGCTGCAGGTCGAGGAGGATGTGGTGAGAGCGACTTGAATGGCTGAGAGGGTTACACAGCTTTCGAGCCATTGACAACACAGTCTGTAAATGGGATGAAGACTTTAGAAAGTGTGTAACTATTAGGTTTAAAACGTGCCATAGACGGGGCGTGCCTCATACCTCCTCGACGCAGAACGGAGAGAATGTTGCTACCGTTGTCACTCACCACCGTCCCAACTTTAGGATGGCGTGGAGTCAGCCACGAGAGGATTTCCATCTCGAGCAGGCGGTGCAGCTCTTCCCCTGTGTGTCTCCTTTCACCCAGGCAGGCTAGATGCAGCACAGCATGACACCTCCGTGCTACACCCAAGTGGTACAAGGGAGGAACACTGGTGGTTGAGGAGGTTTAGGACCTACTGGAGGAGGTGGAGGAGGACCGCAACACAGGAACCCTACTGTGACAACAGGGTGGTGTCATCGCCCTTCCCTGGCCAAGTTGCTGGGGGTCCGCCAGCCATATTACATTTACCCACTGAGCAGTAATGGACATACAGTATACTGCCCTTGCCCGTGATTACAGCTCCAGATGTCTGAGTTTAAATGTACATGTCTGCTCACTGAATGGCTCAGCTAGTCAGCAACCTTTTCACGAACATAGCTGTACATGGCCGGGATAGCTGTGTTGGAGAAGTAGAGTCGACAACTTTAAACGGCAGAGCCTGGAGCACCAGCAACTTGGCCAGGTGGGCATTCAGCTTGACTGCAGCGGGATTGCTGGGTGCATATGTCTGCCTCCGGTATATGGACTCCATAATGCCAGGCTGCCTACTGCTAGCAACACAGGGGCCACCAGCCAAAGAAGGGAGTGAAGCCACACTCCCTTCCACAGAGGAGGTCTGACTCTGTGAAAGGCCCCCCTGACTACTGCTGCTTCCTGCTGCTGTTGACCGCGGGTCTGCCTGGGCCTGCTCTGACCCACTATCACCCGTTTCTCCCAGGCGGAAAGGTGGTGGCGCTTCATATGGGCAGCCATGGCGCTGGTGCCAGGATGGCAACGCTTGCCTCTTTTAATGCGCCTGTCACACAGGCAACAGATGACCACATAGGTATCCTCCGGGCACTTTTTAAAAAACTGCCACACAGGCGAGGTGTAGAGTCTAGTACTGACAGGCTGCGAGGATGGGCGGGCGCTGACGATACTAGGACCTGCAGTGTAGGACGTGGGGGAATTGCTGCGTGCCCGTGCCAAGTCAGGGTCGTGTCTGAGGTACCCACAGATACCTGGCTGGCTGTCTCACTACTCATCCTTGTGGACGTCGAAGTGTGAGCCAGCCACTCCAGGACTGTGGAATTAGACGTGTGGACACGACCCTGGTGTGACAAAGGAAGCTCAGGTCTGCCACTGGACCCTCTTCCTGCGCTACTTCCTCTTCTGCCCCTTGGGTCAGACTCTCTGCCCTGCTCTCTGCCTGAAATGCTTTGTGAGGTTTCCTGCTGCTGCTGTGCCATGACTTTATATTCAAATTCTGATTTCTACACTTGGTAAATAAGAACAGTATTTTCTGTAATTTAGTGTGTGTGTATATATATATATATATATATATATATATATATATATATATATGACTTGTAATATATAGGACAAGTATAGAAATTGTCTATATATATATATAGCACTTTTTTTAAGATATAATGCTATACACCTGCACCAGGTATTTTTGTCTCTCGGGAAAAGACGGATGTGATATACACACTATAAATCAGAAGGGTCCAAGTATAGAAATTGTGCATATATAACACTTTTTTAAGATATAATGCTTACACCTGCACCAGGTATTTTTGTCTCTCATGATAAGAAGGATGTGATATACACACTATCAGAAGTATAGGACTTGTATATCTGTACAGCACGTTTTGGTTCTGTGCACCCTTTGCTGCCCTATGCCTAATCTATCTATCTTTCGCCCTCTCTATATTTCTCTCTCAATCACTAGATGTCTCTCCTCTCCGCTTTCCTAATCTTTTCTTTCCTTTCCCACAATATCTTTTCACTAGTCTGTAGTACACAACAGCAGCTTGCTTCCTCTCTCTCTCTCCCTCTATACACACTGCGTGGTGCGGTCATGTGACCGCTCCTTTTAAAGCAATACAGACGTCACACAGGGGGTGGGCTAGTGCAAGATCCCTGCTGATTGGATGTGTTCCGGGCATCCTGGGAAAGCGCCCAGAACACTTCCTGCTTTCTAGAATGGCGGCTGCCATTTTAGAAAGCAAGGGGAAAAAAAACGGAGCGGATTTCCCAAAATCTGAATCCAATCGCACTCGGATTTTTGGGAAAATCCGAACTGGATCCCATACCGGCCAAACCGGTTCGCTCATCTCTATCCCTAGCGCCCTTCTGATGATTGACATTTTTTAAAAATTGTGATTTTCATATTTTTGAAACCTTTTACAACAACATGCTTTAACAAATTTGTCCTTCTGTAATTGTCCCAGTACTGTAGCTACTATTGTTTTGGCTGTTTTGATGAAATTCATTAAGATTCGATTCACGAGTTTGACCCACAATTTGCGAAGCCCTGATCTTGCGTGTGAAAACAAAGTGCAAAATTATAAATTTTTAGTCACATGGCATTCAGAAAAATGTGAATAAAAAGTTATCAATTATACCTCATATAGGCCCATAGACCATAAAATAAAAGCGTTCAAAGGATCAAAATAGAGCAAATTTAAACACATTTCTCTTTTTTTCTAGTTTAAATTTTTAAGTTTAAATTTTTTTAAAGCAGTAAAATTGAAGTTATAAAAATTGCCAATCGTTGTAATCATACTCATTTGAGTAATATAGGTGAACAACTTAAAGGTGCCCCGCTTCCCCGTCATAGAGACATGTCAAATGTTTGATACATCTGGGTCAGAGTGTTCAGATCCATACCAATCAGGAGAGCAGATTAGTTATACAGATCAGTGTGGATTCATGCCTGGTAGAACAGTATTCCAGAATATTAAACCGCCCTATCTGAATATGCAGATTGAGTGTAAGGAACCCAGAGCATTAGGGCCCTATTCCACGGGCCGATAGGGGCCCGATCAACGATGTAAACGAGCGCCGCCGCTCGTTTAATGGGCCTATTCCACGGCCCGATGATCGTTGAGCAAGGGCTGCAGGGACATCGTTACCGATGTCCTTGCAGCTTACCTTTGTTACACTTTATGTGGATACTTTGTGGAAGACTATGGCTGGTAGGGGTGTACACAGCAGATAACAGTCACAGTAAGTATATGCAGACTCACGTTTTGTTGCAGCAGCGCTGGAAGTTGTCCGGCAGGTGAGCAGTGTGTGGTTCAGTAGAGCTGGAGGTGGTAAGCAGCTGTTCCACTAACGGATCTGTGGGAAGATAGCACACAGCAGGAGCGGGTCCTGGGAAGGTGAGTGGCAGCGCCGCTGACAGACAGCAGGCAGGATGTGTAGCACTAGGTAAACCTTGCTGAGGAGTTTAAACAGCAGAGTGATCCCATGTGCAGCAGTAGTATAATCAGGAGGTCTAGTAGCAGGACTCTGGAATAAGAGGACCGCAGGGATATACAAACAGGAGAGTCTGTAAGCTTGAGGCAGACAGAAGCTAAGTTCTAACTGATACTCAGGCAGGGAGGGGCACAGGTGCACACATTATTATAGCCTCAGAGAGCAGGTAAGATGGCCACTGAAGCTGCAGTGGCCATCTTGCAAAGAGGCAGAAATGCCCACAAACACAGCAAACATAAAACCAGGACCGGATCCTAACAACCTTACCTGTCAGGTCTTCTCCGCTCTGTCTTCCTCCCTGGGTCCCGCGCGCTCTAGCTTCAGAATGGCCTGTCAGCTGACAGGTCACTCAGCCAATCACAGGCCGCGGCGGTCCCAGCCTGTGATTGGCTGAGCGCTCCGTCAGCTGACAGGCCACTCTGAAGCTAGAGCGAGCAGGACCCGGGGAGGAAGACAGAGCGGAGAAGAAGCCCTGCAGGTAATGTATGGTGCGCTTCTCAAATCGTCGGTCGCCCGCCGCGCACCGCTATTCCACCGTAGTGATGCGCGGTGGGGGAACAATGATTTTAGGTCTGGCCCTAAATGAACGATCAGCCGATGACACGATTATTGGCTGATCGCTCTCTCTATTCCGAATGGGGCCGATTTGGCCGATTATCGTTCCTGTGGAATAGGGCCCTTATTGGCACTAGACATTCGATCATGTTGAATGGTCATACTTATGGAAGACTTTAGAGTTTTTTGGATTTGGGAGTAAATTTCTAAGCATGATCCAATTACTGTATACCAATCCGAGCATTGATTATGGTGAATGGAATGGCAGTGTGTCTACACTGTATAAGCAGTTGTGAGACAGGCAGTGTGTATAAACTGTATAAGCTGTTGTGAGACAGGCAGTGTATACACACATTGTAGAAGCAGTTGTGAGACAGGCAGTGTGTATACACTGTATAAGCTGTTGTGAGACAGGTAGTGTGTATACACTGTATAAGCTGTTGTGAGACAGGTAGTGTGTATACACAATGTGTATACCCACTGATAGTGTATACGGCTGTATACTGTAATTGTGGGATAATACCTTTTATCTTGCTACCACAAATTTGCACAGTCTGCATCCAGTAAGGGGCTGACCAGCCCTTTATTTCTATTGTTGTAAAAACAATTCTATATCTAGTATACGGCTGTATACAGTGTGTGGGATAATATAGCTGTTGTCTCTCTTCTACTGATTTGCGCAGTCTGTGTCCAGGAAAGGCATTGAACAGGCCTTTATTTCTTTTGTAAAAACAAATCATATCTGGTATACGGCTGTATACAGTGTGTGGGATAATATAGCTGTTATCTCGCTTCTACAGATTTGCGCAGTGTGCGTCCAGGGAAGGCGTTGACCAGCCCTTTATTTCTATTGTTGTAAAAACAATTCTATATCCAGTATACGGCTGTGTACAGTGTGTGGGATAATATAGCTGTTATTTCGACTTTAAGGATTTGCGCAGTCTGCGTCCAGGGAAGCATTGACCAGCCCTTTATTTCTATTGTTTTAAAAACAATTCTATATCCGGTATATGGCTGAATTCAGTGTGTGGGATAATATAGCTATTATCTCGCTTCTACTGATTTGCACAGTGTGCGTCCAGGGAAGGCGTTGAACAGACTTTTATTTTTATTGTAAAAACAAATCTATATCTGGTATATGGCTGTATACAGTCCCACTTTCATATATTGCACTTAAGTTATTTTATATATATTGCACATATGTTTGTTTTTTGTCTATTCAGTACACTTGTGAAATACAATAACCGAAGCTTGAAACCCCAGCAGCATTTCCGCGTCCCTGTCCTCTTCGCTTTGTCACCGAGGTGCCTGGCCTTGGTGAAGTGAACCAGTAGCTTTAGACAGTAACTGTAGGTTATTGTCACTTTTATTAAATGCATCAGCTGTTTACACAGCTGATCCGGGTCCGGCTTTACTGGAGCAGTCAAAGCGTCGGGTGGGACGAATGCTCCCATGTATTCCAGGCTTTTCCATTGCCTCAAAAAATAAAAGGACTGCTGTTTAGCTAAACAGCATGGGGAGAGAGACTCTATTGCCGTTTAAAGTAATCCCCACACCAACTTTGCTTTTTGTGATTTAAATAGCTGCATAATAAATTTTCTTTTGCTCAAAGTTCAAAACATTGTTATCTTTTGTTGTTGTTGTTGTTGTATATATCTATAAATACAAAAAAACTTTATCTTTATATTTTAAGTACAAAAGAAATGTTGTCTCCACCCTTTTGATCAACTGCAAAGACCAGGCAAGAACCAGAAACACAGAAGTAGGCCATGAAAAGTGAATGCCAACCAGATATACTTTGTCATAGAAGAAAACAAGAGTGCTACTTTGATCGGTGTCCACAGGCAACAGTGTAGCATGCCATAGATTCACTTAATTTTAGGGATACATATTTGAGTCCTTATTTGACCACAATTAGTGAAACACAGATAATACTGAGAAGAACAAGAAGATTCTCATCCATCATGCATTATCATCAACCATTGGATTAGTCCCAACTTATTCTGTGGCTGGATAATGATCTATACACACAAAGCTAAACTTGTAATGAATTATCTTCAGCAAAAGGAACAAGGAGTTCTACAGCAGATGGTATGGCCTTCATATGGCCCTGATCGCAACACCATTGAGGCTGTCTAAGATTAACTGCAGAGGCAGAAGCAAGTAAGACAGCCAAAGTCTGTAAAAACATGACTAATTCTCTAAATTGTTTGGAATTACATATCAGCTATTATTTCAAATCTGTCCAAACAGAGAACTTAAGAGTTTATGGTATTTACTGAAAATGTTAATAGGTATTAACAAAGGTGACTACATTACATTAAGAGATCTTGTGTCAATGAGGTTGAACTAGGCATCTAAAATATTTTGCCTGACACCTAATAAATTCATACAAACTGCTACCAATTATTTCTTCAATTGGGCCATGGAGTGTCCTTTTAGATTGAAATACAGAAGTTTATTGAAACTATCAAAGAAACATGAACGAATAGAAGTACCGATAGTGTTGTAATAAGAGCAGAATTGAGTTTGCATAGCATCAAGTTGATAAACTGACATATAATGAATTGGCTCAATTTGAAAATTGCATCTGGAATACACAGTAGTCTGTCCCCCAAAATGTAGGTTGATGATGTATGAGGGGAGATGTACCCTGTCGACTCCATGATCATAGATGTAATGCAGGCCCAAAACTGGTCCACAACAGGATATCTAATCGGAAGGATTTTAAAATATTTAACATGCAGGCACGTCAGAACAGGGTAAGCCCTATTTAAATATTTCAAAACCATCGTAGTTTTATTAATTTTCTCCACAACACTCCTCCAATTTTGATCATGTCCTCTTCCCAGTATCCTCTCCCCAGGACAAGAAGTAAGGAAGCTTCTGGTCAGAGCGGGTGCTAAGTGTCCCTTCTGTCCAACTGTGGTACTTGACCAGTAGTGTTGTCGATGTTTGTTGTGACACCAGCATTGTGGGTAGTGCACAGGTGTGATGTTGATGCCTGTTTTGTGGCCGGTTTATGTTCCCAAATGGTAAGTAACCTCTGGGCTTGTTGCGGGTCCCTTGGGCACTTATCACAGCAACCTGGAGTAATAGTAGACCCACCTGTGATGTCGGTACAGCCACCCACATGGAAGGGGAAAAACAACCCAAGGTAGATGGTGGTGTGTGTGTGTGGGTGCAGGAGCAAACAGAGGAAGCAGAGTCCTGTGCGTTTAGTATAAAAATAGAACAATTTACTGAAAAGAATTGCCAAAGAACAGTACACTCAATACAGATGCAAATCTTTATAAACTTGGTTGCTAACAATCAGTAGAATCAGTGCTTTTTAGGAGTAGGTGCTTGAAGATGTAAGAGCTTTTGTAGAAGTAGAGAGAAGAGGAGGGGGAGTCACCAGAGGAGCCCTGCCCAATATAGATGTTGTGCTCTGCCGGAACTGAAGTGTAAATAGAGGTAGATAAGTGATATTCGTACTCATGTTTAGACTTAATCTGACCACCTACTGCCCTTGTAGTAGCATAGAACGCATCCTAGGTGGGTAGCACGAGCCCCAGTCATCGGTTATCTTGGTGTAGCAGACTTCCAAGGTTACCCGGTTGTGTCCTGCACTGCGCAGTAGGATGCATAGACCTATTCCTTTGTCCTACTGGGGTCGATTCCTCTTTCAGAAAATTATCATGCACTTTTTTTAAGAGTTTCCTGGCATGGGCTAGGGTGATCTTAGGTGGCTTCTCTCCCCTACTTAGAACTTAGCACTACATAACTGTAGTGGTGGCTTGGGTAAAGAAAGTCTCTCTCTACATCTGTCTCTGGTCCCTGTCAGGGGTCCTGGCCGGAGCCAAGCCCTGGCTTAACTTCTGCAGGAACTGTCTCATTGTGTGTCCTCTCTCACTGAAAACTAAACCTTGACTAAACTACTTCCTCCACCAAGTTAACTCCTCCTACAGGGGCATTTTTGTACCCTCCTGTGAGTGTGTAAGAGAAAAAAGGGATAGGATAGTTCAAGAAGAAAGAGCACCTTAACTGGTCAGCAGAAAAACAAATGACATAAAACAGTTAACCCATTCTTCTACAGCTGTGCATAGTGGACACAAAACAGTGAAGACAGCTAATGGGAACAATAGAATACTTGATTTCCCACTTTAACCTGAGTGAACGACTTGGGGTGGAGTGGATACACAGCAACACCCATGGTGGGACACCATACAAAAACCCCCTCCCCCCGCCGACCTGCCCTCCAATTGGTAGTAAAATCCTAGTACGAGTGCTTGAGATGCTCCCGTAGCTCTTATTGTATCACAAGAAAACGCCTGTTTTATTATATTTTCCCGATGAGTGTCAAGCTGCTTTCAAAACTGACATTTTTCACCAAAGTTGTAACAGTATGTCATTTTGAAACCCACTGGATGCTTGATATACCCCAATGATGCTGTTTGTAATAATTTTTACAACCACAGGGCACTAGTTTCGTGGTTCATGCAGACAGTTCACCTCTGACCCATTTTCAGTTTTAGCCATTCTATTTCTACAATAGTATGGAACAATCACAATGCAAATGTTGTATGTATAGGTAATGTAGTGTAGATTCACTGTGTAGATTTTATTTAGCTCACATACATTTAAAGGAGAAGTGCGGCAAAATTTTTTGTTAAACTATTGTATTGCCTCCCAAAAGTTATACAAATCACTAATATACACTTATTATGGGAAATACTTATAAAGTGCTTTTTTCCCTTCACTTACTAATGCATTAAGGCTTCACTTCCTGGATAAAATTGTGATGTCACAACCCGACTCCCAGAGCTGTGCGGGCTGTGTGGTGCTGGAGAGGATGATGGCAGGGAGAAACTGAGGGACACAGGACACTGGAGGGCAGAGGCTGGCTGGCAGATTTTAGCCTGGGGGGCAAGCACACGGCACTGGCCCTTGACTGGCAGGCTAGCGGCCCATCCACCACCCTGGCCCTTACCTGGTATTACCCTCCCCAAATAAGTGCGGGAAAGGAAGATTACACATGCGCCACAGAATTATAGTATTGTGGCCAGTGTTCCCAGCCACGAAAAGCCCTTGTGATATACATCTATTGGATTAAAGGGAACCTAGCTCCAGGTGCACAGCATAGTACCTTAGGATGCCTTTAAACAGAGAGATTTATCTGACCGATGTTTGAAGCCAAAGCCAGGAACAGACTATAAGCAGAGAACAGGTAATAAAGGAAAAACTGAGATTTCTCCTCTTTTCAACTCCATTCCTGGCTTTGGCTTCAAAAATCTGTCAGCTAAATCTGTCTGTGTGAATGCACCCTTAAGGTACCATGCTGTGTACCCGGTGACCCTGTTATCAGTGCTGTAATGCCCTTTTGGTTCTCTTATCATGTTAAAACCATCAGCCCTGAATCTCTGAAGCACCAGCTGTTATCAGAGGATGTACTACAACTCCCAGCATATCCTGAGGGCTGCAGACTGAAAGTAAATGCTGGGAGTTGTAGTGTTTGCAGCTGTTGTACTTGGAGGATTCCTGGTGTATTGTATACTGGAGGCTTTGTGAGAGATCAGTATACAGAGTTCTGTGGGGGATCAGTGTGTGGATGTGACCCCAGAACAGAACTAATAGGGGATAGAAGAAATATACCGTTACTGACCAAATCCAATACACCAGTATATAAGAAACATATATTGTCACTGTGACCACAACCATTACCACCCCATACTAACTAATACCACCACACCATAACTGAGATCCAGTATAACAAGACCAATAATACCAGTATAAAAGAAACAAATATCACAACCCCTTCACCACCACCGCCATTACTAACTAACATCCACTGTACAAATACCAGGATCATCCCCATAGAAGGTTCTCATTATTAAAATGTGTCTGCTGGTTGTGATCTCATGTGTAATCAAAGATACATAATGAACTGCTAGATAGCTATTTCCTACTGGATATCTATCTATCTATCTATCTATCTATCTATCTATCCATTATCTATCTATCTATCTATCTATCTATCTATCTATCTATCCATTATCTATCTATCTATCTATCTATCTATCTATCTATCTATCTCCTATCTATCTATCTATCTATCTATCTATCTATCTATCTATCTATCTATCTATCCATTATCTATCTATCTGCTATCTATCTATCTATCTCCTATCTATCTATCTATCTATCTATCTATCTATCTATCTATCTATCTTCTATCTATCTATCTATCTATCTATCTATCTATCTATCTATCTATCCATTATCTATCTATCTATCTATCTATCTCCTATCTATCTATCTATCTATCTATCTATCTATCTATCTATCTATCCATTATCTATCTATCTATCTATCCATTATCTATCTATCTATCTATCTATCTATCTATCCATTATCTATCTATCTATCTATCTCCTATCTATCTATCTATCTATCTATCTATCTATCTATCTATCTATCTATCTATCTATCTATCTATCCATTATCTATCTATCTGCTATCTATCTATCTATCTCCTATCTATCTATCTATCTATCTATCTATCCATTATCTATCTATCTATCTATCTATCTATCTATCTATTATCTATCTCCTATCTATCCATTATCTATCTCCTATCTATCTATCTATCTATCTATCTATCTATCTATCTATCTATCTATCTATCTCCTATCTATCTATCTCCTACCTATCTATCTCCTATCTATCTATCTATCTATCTATCCCATATCTATCTATCTATCTATCTATCTATCTATCTATCCCATATCTATCTATCTATCTATCCCCTATCTATCTATCTATCTATCTATCTATCTATCTATCTATCTATCTATCTCCTATCTATCTATCTATCTATCTATCTATCTATCTATCTCCTATCTATCTATCTATCTATCTATCTCCTATCTATCTATCTATCTCCTATCTATCTCCTATCTATCTCCTATCTATCTCCTATCTATCTCCTATCTATCTCCGGTATAAGAACACTGACAATAGAACACAGTTGTCAAACTCCGTCCCTCCAGTTGTTACAACACTACAAATCCCATCATGACTGGACAGATAAACCATGACGGGAATTGTAGTTTTGCAACATCTGGAGGGACATAGTTTGACACCCCTGATAAGTTATAAGACCTTATAAGTTATTATAGTGCAGTTACATTCAGTGACTCACAGTAGGCGTCTTCTCTGCATGAAGAGACGTCCACTTTTCCTTTTCTTCTCCATCTGGCTCCGACCATCATGAAGGCTTCTCTGGCCATGACTCCTCTCCACGGGATCTGTCAGACAGACATTTTAGGCTTCTTGCTCCAGCAACTTCCTCATCAATACATCCCTCCATATAGAATAGCCCCCCGCTGCACATCTCTCCATATAGAATAGCCCCCCCCCCCCCCCCGCTGCACATCTCTCCATAAAGAAAAGCCCACCTGTGCATCCCCCATATAGGATAGCCCCCCCCTGTGCATCCCCCCATTTAGAATAGCCCCCCCCGTGCATCTCCCCATATAGAATAGCCCCCCCTGTGCATCCCCCCATATAGAATAGCCCCCTTGTGCAACCCCCCTCGTAGAATAGCCCCCTGTGCATCCCCCCTCATAGAATAGCCCCCTGTGCATCCCCCTTCATAGAATAGCCCCCCTGTGCGTTCTCCTTTATAGAATAGCTCCCCCTGTGCATCCCCCTCATAGAATAGCTCCCCCTGTGCATCCCCCCCCCTCATAGAATAGCTCCCCCTGTGCATCCCCCCCTCATAGAATAGCCCCCCTGTGCATCCCCCCATATAGAATAGCTCCCCCTGTGCACCCCCCCTCATAGAATAGCCCCCTGTGCATTCCCCTTCATAGAATAGCCCCCCTGTGCATCCCCCCATATAGAATAGCCCCCCTGTGCATTCTCCCTTATAGAATAGCCCCCCTGTGCATCCCCCCTTATAGAATAGCCCCCCCCGTGCATCCCCCCAATATAGAATAGCCCCCCTGTGCATCCCCCCATATAGAATAGCCCCCCTGTGCATTCTCCCTTATAGAATAGCCCCCCTGTGCATCCCCTCTTATAGAATAGCCCCCCCCGTGCATCCCCCCAATATAGAATAGCTCCCCCTGTGCATCCCCCCATATAGAATAGCCCCCTGTGCATTCCCCCAATATAGAATAACCCCCCCCTGTGCATCCTCCCATATAGAATAGCCCCCATGCACCCCCCCATATAGAATAGCCCCCTGTGCATCCCCCTTCATAGAATAGCCCCCCTGTGCATTCTCCTTTATAGAATAGCCCCCCCTGTGCATCCCCCCTTATAGAATAGCTCCTCCTGTGCATCCCCCTTATAGAATAGCTCCCCCTGTGCATCCCCCCCTCATAGAATAGCTCCCCCTGTGCATCCCCCCCTCATAGAATAGCCCCCTGTGCATCCCCCCCTCATAGAATAGCCCCCTGTGCATCCCCCTTCATAGAATAGCCCCCCTGTGCATCCCCCCCTCATAGAATAGCCCCCCTGTGCACCCCCCCTTATAGAATAGCTCCCCCTGTGTATCCCCCCCTCATAGAATAGCCCCCTGTGCATCCCCCCTAATAGAATACCCCCCTGTGCATTCTCCTTTATAGAATAGCCCCCCTGTGCATCCCCCTAATAGAATATCCCCCTGTGCATCCCCCCTCATAGAATAGCCCCCCATGCACCCCCCCATATAGAATAGCCTCCTTGTCCATCCCCCCTCATAGAATAGCCCCCTGTGCATCCCCCTTCATAGAATAGCCCCCCTGTGCATCCCCCTTCATAGAATAGCCCCCCTGTGCATCCCCCCAATATAGAATAGCCCCCCTGTGCATCCCCCTTCATAGAATAGCCCCCCTGTGCATCCCCCCATATAGAATAGCCCCCCTGTGCATTCTCCCTTATAGAATAGCCCCCCTGTGCATCCCCCCTTATAGAATAGCTCCCCTGTGCATCCCCCCTTATAGAATAGCTCCACTGTGCATCCCCCCCTCATAGAATAGCCCCCTGTGCATTCCCCCAATATAGAATAACCTCCCTGTGCATCCTCCCATATAGAATAGCCCCCATGCACCCCCCCATATAGAATAGCCCCCATGCACCCCCCATATAGAATAGCCCCCTGTGCATCCCCCTTCATAGAATAGCCCCCCTGTGCATTCTCCTTTATAGAATAGCCCCCCTGTGCATCCCCCCTCATAGAATAGCCCCCATGCGCATCCCCCTTCATAGAATAGCCCCCCTGTGCATCCCCCTTCATAGAATAGCCCCCCTGTGCATCCCCCAATATAGAATAGCCCCCCTGTGCATCCCCCCTCATAGAATAGCCCCCCTGTGCATCCCCCCTCATAGAATAGCCCCCCTGCGCATCCCCCTTCATAGAATAGCCCCCCTGCGCATCCCCCTTCATAGAATAGCCCCCCTGTGCATCCCCCCAATATAGAATAGCCCCCCTGTGCATCCCCCCTCATAGAATAGCCCCCCTGCGCATCCCCCTTCATAGAATAGCCCCCCTGCGCATCCCCCTTCATAGAATAGCCCCCCTGTGCATCCCCCTTCATAGAATAGCCCCCCTGTGCATCCCCCAATATAGAATAGCCCCCCTGTGCATCCCCCCTCATAGAATAGCCCCCCTGTGCATCCCCCCTCATAGAATAGCCCCCCTGCGCATCCCCCTTCATAGAATAGCCCCCCTGCGCATCCCCCTTCATAGAATAGCCCCCCTGTGCATCCCCCCAATATAGAATAGCCCCCCTGTGCATCCCCCCTCATAGAATAGCCCCCCTGCGCATCCCCCTTCATAGAATAGCCCCCCTGCGCATCCCCCTTCATAGAATAGCCCCCCTGCGCATCCCCCTTCATAGAATAGCCCCCCTGCGCATCCCCCTTCATAGAATAGCCCCCCTGTGCATCCCCCCAATATAGAATAGCCCCCCTGCGTGGCCCCCTGCGCATCCTCCCATATAGAATAGCCCCCCTGTGCATCCCCCCTCATAGAATAGCCCCCCTGCGCATCCCCCTTCATAGAATAGCCCCCCTGCGCATCCCCCTTCATAGAATAGCCCCCCTGCGCATCCTCCCATATAGAATAGCCCCCCTGTGCATCCCCCCTCATAGAATAGCCCCCCTGCGCATCCCCCTTCATAGAATAGCCCCCCTGTCCATCCCCCCCTCATAGAATAGCCCCCCTGTGCACCCCCCCCTTATAGAATAGCTCCCCCTGTGCATCCCCCCTCATAGAATAGCCCCCTGTGCATCCCCCCCTAATAGAATACCCCCCCTGTGCATTCTCCTTTATAGAATAGCCCCCCTGTCCATCCCCCCTTATAGAATAGCCCCCTGTGCATCCCCCTTCATAGAATAGCCCCCTGTGCATCCCCCCAATATAGAATAGCCCCCCTGTGCATCCCCCTTCATAGAATAGCCCCCCTGTGCATCCCCCCAATATAGAATAGCCCCCCTGTGCATCCCCCCTCATAGAATAGCCCCCCTGTGCATCCCCCCAGTATAGAATAGCCCCCCTGTGCATCCCCCCTCATAGAATAGCCCCCCTGCGCATCCCCCTTCATAGAATAGCCCCCCTGTGCATCCCCCCAATATAGAATAGCCCCCCTGCGCATCCTCCCATATAGAATAGCCCCCCTGTGCATCCCCCCAATATAGAATAGCCACCTTGTGCATCCCCCCTCATAGAATAGCCCCCACCCCCCCGGTGTGGCCACATGTTAATGGATTTAAAAAAAAAGAAAAACAACTCACCTTTCCTCGGGCCGGATCTTCAGTGTGCAGCAGCTTCTCCCTGCTGCTGCAGCGCGGCGGCTCCTCTCCTCTCCCTTTCCTATCAGGTCCTCAGCGGCGCGTCAGGGAAGTGACGTCACCGCTGGGGACCTGATGTAGGTGCCTGCAGACGTGCCTGCGTACAGCACGTCTGCGGCTCCTGGGGGGAGCAGGCGGCCCGGAAGAGACTGAGGGAATAGCGCGGCGGCCGGCCGCGCTATTCTTTCAGTCTCAACTACTGCAGAGAGTCGGCCGCGGGTCGCGGCCCACTCATTGGTGGGGAAGACCGGCCCGGGTGGCACATGCCCTCCTGCCCCCCGGCCCAGCCCGCCCCTGCTGGAGGGACACTAAGCACAGGGCCAGTTCCAGGTTTTTGTGGACCCTTTAGCAAATCATGTGGAAGGTGGCAGAACTCAGGAGAAGTGAGACCCAATGCAATCAGTAAATGGTGACATGACAATGACATGTCAAAATTTTATTAGTGGCAGACAGCCTTGTACTTTTTGTATTTTAGGGATCATCCCCTAACATTATATATATGTGTATATATATATATATATATATATATATATATATATACATATATATATATACACACACAGTGGTGCCTTGGATTACGAGCATAATTCGTTCCGGGGCCAAGCTTGTAATCCAAATCCACTCTTAAACCAAAGCAAATTTTTCCATTAGAAACTATAGAAATGCAGAAAATTGGTTCCACACCCCAAAAATAATGATTTATTATTCTGAATAACATGTAAAACAAATGAAACAAACATTCAGAAACAGCAAAATATTTGATATTATAAGTTACTGTACAGTAATGGAAAGGATGGGAAACACAAGGGCTGACATAGACTGCAGGAGGCATGAAGGAATGAGCAGGACAGATGTGGGCACATACATGCAGCGCTCTCTGTCCAGGGAGAGAGGGGTTACAGCTATAGAGAGATTACCTCCACAGTCCTGTCCCCTAATACAAGCCCCAGCCTGAAGTGGATCTGCTATGATTTGGAAGGTGAGGGAGACTTCCTGGGTCAGAGTACAGTGCTGTAGGCCCCGCTATGCAGGCCATGCCCCTCCTCCACTTGCGCTCCCACACAGTACAGGAAGCTATTAAACCAAAGGAATGCTCTTAAACCAAGTCGCAATTTTGAAAAACTGTGAGCTCTTTAATCAAACCGCTGTTAAACCAAATTATTCTTAGGGTGCTAACACACGCGACCGATGCGCAGCAGATCTGCAGCAGATTTGATGCTGTGTTCAGCTATTTATTAGATGTGGTTTACTGTCTTAATGCAGCCGTAGCTATTGTTCTTTGGTCCCCAGATGTTAACTTTCCACTAATTTGAACACATCCCAGAGAGATTTATCAAACACTAGAAAATGTACCCGGCGCTGCCCGGGTATAAAGTGTCAGTGTGTATAGGGGGTCCTGTATACCTGTAGTATAGAGATGGTGGAGGTGCTGTATACCTGTAGTATAGAGTTGGTGGAGGTCTTGTATACCTGAAGTATATAGTTTGAGTGTCCTGTATACCTGTAGTATATAGTTGGTGGAGTTCCTGTATACCTGTAGTGTATAGTTTTGGAGTCCTGAATACCTGTAGTGTATAATTAGGGGTTCTGTATACCTGTAGTATAGAGTTGGTGGAGGATCTGTGGCAGTGTTATCCAGTCACAGTATGGCGGTATTGGTCAGGTGTGGTATGGCGGTGTTATCCAGTCACAGTATGGTGGTATTGGTCAGGTTTGGTATGGCAGTGTTATCCAGTCATAGTGTGGCGGTATTGGTCAGGTGTGGTATGGCAGTGTTATCCAGTCACAGTATGGTGGTATTGGTCAGGTCTGGTATGGCAGTGTTATCCAGTCACAGTATGGCGGTATTGGTCAGGGCTGGTATGGCGGTATTGGTCAGGTCTGGTGTTTGCAGTGTTATCCAGTCACAGTATGGCGGTATTGGTCAGGTCTGGTATGGCGGTATTATACAGTCACAGTATGGTGGTATTGGTCAGGCTTGGTGTGGCGGTGTTAAATGTGATGTCTGGAGCTATTACCTACCAATCCTGATGCTAATTGGTGAGTGAGGATGGGGTGTCCTCAGGTTTAGCACTTAGGGCAGCAGCAGCTGGTAATACTGCCCTGTATACATGTACTGTATAGTAGGAGTAGGGGGTCCTGTATACCTGTAATGTCCTGTATACATGTACTGTATAGATGGAGTAGGGGGTCCTGTATACATGTACTGTATAGATGGAGTAGGAGGTCCTGTATACATGTACTGTATAGATGGAGTAGGAGGCCCTGTATACATGTACTGTATAGATGGAGTAGGGGGTCCTGTATACATGTACTGTATAAATGGAGTAGGGGGTCCTGTATACATGTACTGTATAGATGGTGTAAAGTGAAACTGGCTCAGTTGTCCCTAGCAACCAATCAGATTGCACCTTTCATTCCTCACAGACTCTTTGGAAAATGAAATGTGGAATCTGATTGGTTGCTAGGGGCAACAGAGCCCCCATCATGTTCAGCACAACTATAGGGATAGTAAACTTTATGGAGGATGCATCTGAATTGCATGTGTTTTCTTACTCCAGGCCAAGCCAAGCAGACACTACTATAAACATTGCTACTACACAGAGCAGTAGCTGCCCCATGTCATGTGTGGTAACATGATGGGGTTAGTAGTCGCCATACTGCTGCTGCTGCCCTAGGCACTAAACCTGAAGATGCCCCATCTTCACGCACCTATTGGCGATACCAGACCTGACCAATTCCACCATACCCCCCACCCCCCTGGAAAAGACACCAGATTTACTGGCAAGTCTGAACGGGAGGAGGGAAACTAAAAAAATAAAAACAAAAAAATTAGTTTTTTTCTGTCCCCCTGCTCCCTGGTGCTGCCCCCCTGCAAGGTGCTAGGCACTGGACAACGGGTGCCTAATGGTAAATACGGCCTTGTACTCCTTCCTCATTACAAGGTACACACATAATGCTCGACTGGATGCAGGCAGCAACGCCAAAGCTTCTAACAACAGGTGCCAAAGACGCAGAGACTTCATTTGCGCCAGGTGCACCATTCCTGCTCCTTGTTGTCTCTAACTGTCACACACATGCACCCATGGCAAACTGCTCATCCACGTCCTGTTGTCCTCAGCACCGCACCCCTCCAGGGGGTGGGAGTGCTGCACTATCGATTCCTGCAGAGTAAGGTCTGGGGGTGGGGAAGGGTTAAGCTAATTTTGCTACCAGGGCCTGACCTGCGCGATCGCCTGTCATAGTGCTAAAAAAAGCCCTAGTAGAGCCGCAGTGACAGAGAATAAAAAAAAAAGTGTACCAGCCATGACTAGGCCCCTGGAGGCGCTGTGGGCCCTGGCACTTGCCCTATTAAGCCAGGTGCTGGCGCCGGCCCTGACTGAGCATCCCTCTACCATCATCCTCTCCAGCAGCCACAGCCCGGACATCTCTGGAAGTCGGATCGTGACATCACCATTTTATCCAGGAAGTGAAGCCTTGGTGCAGTAGTAAGTGCAGGGAAAAAAAAGCACTTTATAAGTATTTCCAGTAATAAGTTTATATTGGTGATTTGTATAACTTTTGGGGGACAATACAATACTTTATTTAAAAATTTCGCCGGACTTCTCCTTTAATACACAATAATCTGCCACAAATATTTTGGATAAAGTAATATTATTAGCCAGGTTACTGTGGTATAACGCAACTATAATTTGCTTGCTATAAGCCATTCTTCAGGGCTCACTGCCATGTGCATGTGTGCAGTGTCGGACTGGGGTACCTTGGGCCCACCAGGGAAACTGACTCTAGGGGCCCACCCTACATAGACGGATAGACGCATCCGTGCGTGCCTGCATCAGAACTCCCCACTGCACACTATGGAGCGTGCGGCCGGAGCGGCTCGCTTCATAGTGTGCACTGACAGGGTTTTCTGCGGCTGTTTTTCAATTAATAGCGGCCGCAGAAAACTGACATGTCAGTTTTCTACAGAGCCGCTAGGGATCCCGGCCGGAGTGTATACTATGTGTACACACTCAGTGTCAGTGACACACATGTCAGTTTTCTGCGGCCGCTATTCAGTGTGCTCTATTGTGTGCTGTGGGCAGTTCTGATGCGGGCACGCACAGATGTTTGCAATTTACATTCATTATTTCAATTAGTTTTTTTAGTTATCATGGAAAACAAGGCACTTCCTGTTTCCTGACTCTTTTTTTTTTCAAATTAACAGGAAACAGTCAGAAAACAGGAAGTCCTGTGCATCCCAGAGCTCACAGAGAAAAGGCAGTCGTGATTGACAGACCCATTGAGCCGTGACTCTCTGTACTGGCTGGAATTCCTGTTTTTATTTTTTTTTTCAACCAGAAAAAGTCAGAAAATCTGCCATCAGGAGACTGGACCTGGATTTCTGGTAAGTTCAGCTTTGTTTTATAGCATGTTAACAGCAAAAAAATAATGAATGTATATTGCGAACTTGCTTTATTTCCCATCTACTGTTGATTTAGATTTTGAAAGTTATAACGATAGTAACACTTTAAATGGTACGATCCTTACAGATTTCAGCATTTAAGGAATTAATGGCAGGCAGCTGCGTGATCGCTGCTGTCTGTCATTATACTAGCTCTTGGCACATTAATGTGTGCAGGGATGATCACACTAAGCAAATCCGCACACATTAAAACTGCCTGCACCCTGGGAAAGTGTATATATTCCTACTGCACGGAGCGTCAGCTGTAGGAACATATGTAGCCGTAAAGCTAGCATTAAGGGGTTAAATTGTATTGTTCTACAAATTTATGAATGTCTTCTTTACTTAATCTTATAAAATAAGTTCTCTTGCCATGATGTAACTTTTATGTAAGCTCCATGCTTCAGTGGAACTGCAAATGACTTGCTAATTTACTCTGGTGCTTTTATATTTTATACTTAAAGTAGATGCAATACATGACTCTAGTGGATTGCTCTTTAGTGCATGGAAAGCAATGACGCCCCAGGTTAGAGTTTCTAGTGCTATTATTATCATCTTAACAGTATCTTGGCAATGGATTGGAATGCAAACCTTGATTTTCCAGCACATAAAATAATATCTTTAGTGCAAACAATACAAGAATTACTGATAGGTATCCAGTATCTAGCACAAAATTGATGGCTGGGTACAAATGCCAGCTCATTAGCTAGCCCATGTCTATGCTGGTGGAAAAGTACAATAAATGTCTTCAACATCCTATATTTGTCATAGATCATTAAGTCTATTACGGAAACTATGTACTCCTCCCATTTTTTTGTATATAGAGAAAAGGTTCCTTTTATCCAATTTAATCTAACCAAGAAACTCCCTTTTATAATAATAGGTTATGAATTGAAAGACAGTTAAGAAGACACTTCATGGTGGAACAGCAAGATCCAGTATTGGGGCCAACAGTTCTTGGATGAAGACTATAGAAAAAGGAAAAAACGCTTTGGACTGACTGAAGTCACATGTGTTTTTAATAATATTTTAACTTTAAAAAGAGAAAAAACTAAATTCTCCTAAAAAAAAAAAAAAAAAAAAAACACGCTGCAATGTCATTTTACATGTAATGCAAACACTGCTCATTCATCATATGATTGGATGAACAGACACTGGTACAATGGAAAAATGGTACAGCACAGGACATGAACACCAGGCATTAAGTTACTTCTAATATATTAATCCAGTTGAATTTGAATTAATCTGACCTTAAACAGATATAATTCTTTGTAAAATTCTTTGTATATTAAAGGGTTATTATTGTATACAATATTATTATTTTTATAATACAAGTCTATGCAATTTTTATGTACCAATTCTGCCCTAGCGCTAGGCCCCCTCAAAAATGTCCCTGCCTACTTGCCAGCCCAACTGTAGGCGGTTGGTGACAACTGAGTGACGTTATCTTCGCTAGGCAAGTGAAACAAAGAACAATAAAAGATAGACAAACATAATAAGGAATAGTCAGAAAGATACTGTTAATAAAGTTCAAACTGGAGATGGCAAAATGGTACAAATACAGAAGGCAAAATGAAAGTCAAAAGGACAGATGAAAATGTCAGAAGTTCAAGCGATCCAAGTTAATATGAAATACCAGATTAAGAGACTATCACAAGTAGTTGAGAAGAGCCCAGTAACTACAGGCCAGTTACCGTAACATCTGTAGTAGTAAAAATGATGGAAACACTTCTAATAAAGAAGATAATGCATCACCTAAGAATCAACAATTTGATGGATCCAAACCTTTACTGCTGGAAGATTATGTCAGACTATTCTCATTGATTTCTTTGATTATGTCACAAAAGTGCTGGAAGGTGGTGCCATGGATATCACCTATCTGGACTTCAGCAAAGCTTTTGATACAGTTCCCCATTAAAAGCTGATAGAGAAGTTGGAGAAAACTGGACTTAATCCCTGGATAGTTCAGTGGATTTGTGGTTGGCTGAAGGATAGATATCAGTGGGTTGTTGTTAATAGCGTATATTCCGAGCAGAGACTGGTTACAAGTGGTGTGCCACAAGGGTCTGTTCAGGGTCCTATTCTTTTTAATATGTTTGTAAGTGAAACAGGGAAAGGTTTGGTAGGTAAGGTTTGTCTGTTTGCTGATGACACAAATATGTGCAATAGGGTTGATATTCCTGGAGGTGTCAGTTATATGGAAAATGATTTAGCTTTGCTAGATAAGTGGTCCAAACATTGGAAATTGAAGTTGAATGTTTCCAAATGTAAAATAATGCACTTGGGGAGGAGGAATCCTCTGAGCAGTTCTGTGTTGGTTAAGACTTCAGAAGAAAAAGATTTAGGGGTAGTGATATCTGACAGCCTTAAAATGATTCACCAGTGCAACCAGGCGGTGGGGAAAGCAAATCGTATGCTGGGGTGTATAGCTAGAGGTATAACCAGTAGGAAGAAGGAGATTGTGATCCCGCTGTATAGAGCTCTCCTTACATCACATCTGGAATACTGTGTCCAGTTCTGGAGACCTCACCTAAAAAAAGGATATTGATAAAATAGAACGGGTCCAAAGACGGGCTACAAAAATAGTGGAGGGTGTCACATATAAAACAAACATATCAGGAAAGGATTTAGTTCTGGATAGTCTGGGGAGGAGAAGGGAGAGGGGGATATGATCAAAACCTTTAAATATGTTAAAGAGAGGTGCTTTTAATAAAAAAAAAGACTGAACTCAAGAACAAGGGAACACAATCTGAGGTGAATTGGGGAAATGATCGGAAGCAACATGAGAAAATATTACTTTATTGAGAGAGTAGTGGATGCTTGAAACAAACTTTCAGCAGATGTGGTTGGTAAAACCACAATAACTCAATCTAAACACGCCTGGGATAAACATATATCTATCTTAAGATAGTAAGAAAGGAGATACTAAAAGGACAGACTAGATGAAACCAGTGGTCTTTTTCTGATGACAATTTTCTACGTTTCTACCAGAGATGTCCAAGAGCATAAGTGAACTTCTTATGGGATGTCAGAGTGCCGGTTCAAGGTGTGATTGGACACCTAGACCACAGAGAACACAGACTAGTCGGGAAGGGAGATGAGTAATGAAGACAATTGTTTATTTCTGTTCAGTCTAACCAATTTACAAAGACTGATACAAAGAAAACAAACTATTTAGGCACTGAATCATGACCAAAAGTGCAATCTCTGCCATAGTTTATGGGCAGAGGTCTGTGCTGTGACCTTAAGAGGCAAGACTTAACAGTCTGCCTTAATAGGAACCTAAATGTTTACATCCAGTGGTTATAAATGTGCCCTGGTTATGTGATGACCCACAAGTGCACAGCATAGCACAGTTACAACACAATTATCAGAACTGTATGTTGTGGCAAGCTTAAATGACAACTCTGGTGAATAGCTTTTTACCAATGATTGAAACACATTACAAAGTTATATAACCTTGTAATATGCTTCAATCACCTATCCACCCCTCTAACCTATTTTTTCCCCTCAACCCCCCACCAGGAAGTGAAGTAAACTCTTTCTTACCTAATGACTGTTGACCTTAGGCTGCTCTGTGACAGCCATTTTGTGACAATGACATCATCAAGAGGGAAACTGGTCTAAGCCCGGTTAGGCCAGCCTCCCTTTGTCAGTTGACTCAGGTTGTTCAGCTCTGATTGGCTGAACAAGCTGTAAGTAATATAACAGCTCTAGTCAGTTAGAATCACAGGAGACAAAGTGCATCATGGAAAAGCCCTAACCAGGAAGTGAAGAAAAAAATGAAGACACCAACTGGAGCTTCAGTTCAGTTTTTTTTTATCAGTGCCGGAGTTCTCCTTTAACATCAGTGTGTCTCTTACATGACCAGATCAGATTTTTATCCCCTGGAAAAAATCTTTAACAAGAGTGCAGAGTGTAGATTTGTCAGTGACTTGTTACCTCCTCGACTGCAACCTCAAACTTTGGATGAGGTCACATTAAAATTCTTTCTACTTTCAGATTATGCAGATTATGCAGATTAAACATTATGTTGACTCTGCTCTGAAGGCAATCCCAAAGAAGCTTAAAGTGGTTGTCTGGGATCTTTCAACTAGCATTGCATTGACTCCTGTTAGTGTTGTACGTGCTATATACACTTTAATTTTTAATTTAGAGCGCTTATTGTGTTCTCGGGCACAGTCACAGGACTACTCTGCCTGTGTTTTCTTTACTACCTGTGATATCACAATCCCTTTCTTTTTTTTGTTCCTGTCAGTGAGGGAACGGGTGGGTGGAACTTGCATATAGTCCCTCCCCCCGTGCACCAAACCCCCTCATTACCACATGGATAAAGCTGCAAAGTACACAAAAACGGTGCCAAGGATTAAGGTTAGATGCTTCTAACCTGCGGATATTTTCCCTTTAAAGGGAACCAATCACCAGCAAATTGTGTCTAAAACTATAAACATAATGTAATAGGGCCAGTAGAGCTTTTTGTAAACATAAGTTTTTGGTATCCGCATTACAAAAATTCCCCCCAAAAAAGGTTTGTACATATTCCACACAGTATGTAAATCATACTTGACTAGGCATGGTGGGAAAACTGCTGGTGGAAAAGACCTGTGTAATAACCCCTCTCTGGGCTTGATTCTTACTGTAGGAGCTGGCAGTGTAACAGAGGGGCCGTTGCAGAGCGCCAAAGTACCAAGGGAGGCGTGTGTACACAGGACAGCTTTGTCCAGGGAATGGCAACATGCCTAATTAAGTATTATTTACATAAGGCAAGGGAGATGTACAAACTTAATTGTTCAAGGAATTTGTGTAATGCATATATGTGTTGTGTTTTTAACCTCAGACACTATTTTCTGGTGACTGGTTCCCTTTAAAAGGATACTCTGCTTCAATAAAGTTATAAAACTCAATCAAAATAAACATATGTTGCTTTTATTTATATACATATTGAGCGGCAGCAGTAAGGGGCAACACAGGCCACCAACATTCATGTCAGAGCTGCCTAACCCTGGTCCCTGCTCCTCTGAGCTATAATTGTTCACTGTGGGCAAAACCAGACAGTTTTGGTTGATAAATCTGAGCCTCTGTATTAGTCACAGTAACAAAGCTACAAAAATAAATTGTGAAAAACACAATATTACAGGAAAAAAAATTCTATATTATTTTTTTTTTTTGCTAAACTGATGCCAACCATTGTCAGAATTCTGAAATATATTTGGTATGAGTGTGTTCTGCTATTTCCAAGATACATTATAAGAACACAGAGTTCTTAAAAATAATGTTTTATTTCATGTATAATAAACTGTCCTTTTGACTTATGGTCCTGTTTCACAGGTCATTTAGAGGAGCAAACGAGTGCTCTCAGTGCTCGTTTGCTCCTCGTTTCCCGCTCGCCGCCGCCGCTATTCATCGCGGAAGCAGCGACTGGGTGAGTGCGGGAGGGGGAGCGGGGAGCTGCGGGGGGGCTGCCCGGGTGATCGCTGATCGTCTGGGCAGCCCATAGGATACAGCAGCGTCTGCTGCCGATGCTCCTATTCAACAGAGCGACGGCAGCAGATCGTTGCTGTATCAGTCGCTTGTTTTTCAACATGTTGAAAAACAAGCGACTGCAACGATCAGCCGACATGAACGATGTCGGCTGATCGTTGCACTCTATTCCACGGGACGATTATCAACCGTAGAGGCCGTGGAATAGGGCCTTTATTTTACTTTATTTTGCTTTAGTTGTTGAAAGCTACAAGATAGATTAGATAGATAGATAGATAGATAGATAGATAGATAGATAGATAGATAGATAGATAATCCACAGAAAGAGACACAGCTAGGATGCTAGTAGAAAAAACTTTATACGATATCTCAGCCCTGATGCTGGCAAGAATACTGATAAGGACTTGAACAGTCTTTCAAGACAATAGTTGCGTGAAATATACCAAAATACACTTGTAGAGCTTGTAATTAGTTGAGATGGACTTCAAGTTAGTTCAGATAGACTTTTAGTTTTACAGCAAGAATAAAGGCCCTATTCCACGGAACGTTTATCGTCCGTATTCGGCCGATATCGGCCACTGCGGACGATAATCATCCCGTGGAATAGAGTGCAACGATCAGCCGACATCGTTCATGTCGGCTGATCGTTGCAGTCGCTTGTATTTCAACATCGACTGATACAGCAACGATCTGAATCCACGGTAAAAGACATCTGCTTAAACTACTGTGTGAGCACGGAGTGACACACAATCAGGGATTTCAGGCCCATTTAGTGGGTAAAGTTAAGTGTGTGGGAGACCTTCTAGGATACAGATTAGAGAGAGAGACATGAAACAACAGTGTCTTCTTTCTTCTTTACTTCTCAGGTGTGGCTGTTTTCACGCTGTTGGCCAGGTGATCACTGTGTAATGTTAGTGATAGGTGGGGTTACAGATGAGGTGTTATAGATTGCCTGGCAACCAAAGAGACAGATATCATGTAACCTCTGTCTCAGAAGATAAGGGAGGACAGAGGAGTGGAGATAAAGTGGATGAAGAAGTGAGGCTTTTTTACAGCTTCAGGCTATGATCCACAGTATTTTTGCTTTGTATTTTGGTCAGTATTTTGCAACCAAAACCAGGAGTGAATTGAAAACAAAGAAAGTCTATGTTCACACACTGTTGAAATTGATTGGACGGTGGTTGTTTTAAAATAATAGACTTTATTTGCCATTAACCCCTTAACGACCAAGGGGCGTTGTTAGGGGCGCTCAGACGGGGGGGTGCACTGCGACTCCGCTCTGAACCGCTGCAATCCTGGGTGCTATCTACAGCCCGGGACCGTGGCAATTAGCGGGCACGGTCCGATTGCCTTGCCCACTTATTAGGCATTAAGATGGAGATGTCAAAGTTGGCAGCTACATTTAAATGCCTGCTTTCCCCATACCTGGTGGTCTAGTGGGGGGATCGCCAGAGGAGCAATCCCACCACCTTATCCGTAATGGCAATGATCCCGGCTCAGCAATCTATTGTTCCTGGCTGCAGCAGCCGAGAGCAATAGATCACAGATCTCATGGATCTGTGCAGTATATCTTTACTGCATAGATCTTAAAGAGAGATCAATTCGGCTAGAAGTCCCCCAGGGGGGCTTCTAGTAAGTGTGTAAAAGAAAAAAAATATTATAAAAAATCCCCTACCCTAATAAAAGTTTAAATCATCCCCCTTTTCCTATTTTATAAATAAAAATAAATAAACAAACATATTTGGCATCGCCGCGTGCGCAGGCGCAAAAAAAATTCCTAAATGCAAAATGTCACGTTTTTTCGCATCAAATGCAGAAAAATTGTAATAAAAAGTGATTAAAAAGTCATATATATGAAAACAAGGTACCGATAGAAAGTACAGGTCATGCCACAAAAAATGACCCCTTACACAGCCCCATAGACCAAAGGATAAAAGCGCTATAAGGATGGGAATAGAAGAATTTTAAGGAACATTTATTCGTTGTAATCGTTGCAATCATACTAACTTGAGGAACATGTATAACAAGTCAAACAAACTGCGAACTGCGAAAAAACACAAAAAATGCTTTTTTTTTTAATTTCACGACACAATTTTTTTCTGGTCTCTCAGCATACTTAATGCAGAAATTAAGCTAGTCATTGCAAAGTACAATTAGTGGCGCAAAAAATAAGGGCTCATGTGTGAAAAATGCAAGCGCTATGGCCTTTTAAGCACAAGGAGGAAAAAAGAAGGCGCAAAAATGGAAATTGGCCCGATCCTTAAGGGGTTAAATGATGGCCATCCACTCAATTTCAACAGTGTGTGAACATAGACTTTCTGTGTTTATAAAGGAAGTCAATGTATCTGTTGAACTGCAGAAATTCAGTGTGAACCCAGCCTTAGCCGGAGTTCCCCTTTATGGGGTAAAAATAGAAAAGTGAAAAAAAATTAAATAAATAGACATTAAAATTTAATATAAACAATATACAGTGGTACCTCGGTTCTCGAACATAATTGGTTCTGGAAGGCTGTTTCAAAACCGAGCAGTTTGAGAACCGAGCTGTAAATTCCCATAGGGAACAATGTTAAAATTGGTTCTTACACTCACAGAGAACGCGTAAGAACGCTCCATGTTCACAGGAACACCGAGAGGCAGGAGTGGGCGGCTATTTAAACTTGCCGCCGCGCTCCTGCTCCTCTCAGCTGCGGGGGACACCCTGTAAAGAAGCGGGGATTTCCCTCATTATGATGGGATTCCCCACTTCATTACAAGGTGTCCCCCACAGCTGAGAGAAGCAGGAGCGCGGGGGCAAGTTTAAATAGCCGCCCACTCCTGCCTCTCACTGCGAGGACGCCCTGAAGCCGGCTGCACTGACCTGACACTCCACGTCCCCACCGCTGGCCCGGAGCTCTTCCTGTATGCATCCCCCCGCAGCCGCACGCATCTGCTGTTCTGCCAGCAGCCCCGCTCACCAACTCCTTACCTGCTTCCCCCCGCTGGTCCCTGCCGCGTCTGCAGACTCTCCTTCATCCTGCAGACGGGGCGGGGAGCAGCAGGAGGAAGCGGCTTAGGAGCTGATGAGCGGGGCTGCTGGTAGAACAGCAGATGCGTGCGGCTGCGGGGGGCGCATACAGGAAGAGCTCCGGGCCAGCGGGGGGGGGGGACGTGGAGTGTAAGGTCAGTGCAGCCGGCTTCAGGGCGTCCCCGCAGTGAGAGGCAGGAGTGGGCGGCTATTTAAACTTGCCCCCGCGCTCCTGCTCCTCTCAGCTGTGGGGGACACCTTGTAAAGAAGTGGGGAATCCCATCATAATGAGGGAAATCCCCTCTTCTTTACAGGGTGTCCCCCACAGCTGAGAGGAGCAGGAGCGCGGCGGCAGGTTTAAATAGCCGCCCTCTCCTGCCTCTCAGTGTTCCCGAACACCTCTAACTGTCCGCTGAACATCAGTTCAGCTGACAGTTATCCCCCTGGTTTTGTTCAGATACCGAGCAATGTTCGGATATCGAGCAAAACTTCAGGGGTAAATTTAGTTCGAAAACCGAATTGTTCGAATACCGAGGTGTTCGGGAACCGGGGTTTTACTGTATAATATATAAACATTTGTGCACAGAATTATTTTTTCTTTAGGTAATAAATGGCCCCCAGATATTCAAACAAATCTCATCTCACAGAAATCATATCTAGGAAAATCTGAGCCATGGACTAGACTTTCTGGCATAAAAATTTATTAAGGCTGCCTGGAATGTAAATATAGAAAATGTTATGACACAAAGAGGCCGCACCACAACCGTCATAATTTATAAACTGACACAAGAGATAGGAACACTTCACTGCATCAAATTTCATCAGTGTTGGACTGAGGAAGATAACATGTTAAACACTGCATGATATAGTATTGAACAATAATGTGTTCTAATCTGCCAAGTTCCTCTCAAAAGACAGGTGAAAAATGTATACACAGCCGAATACAGTTTAGACCTAAGATGCTACTTTCTGTCAGAAAGTATGACTGGAGATTAATCCCTTAACCTCACCGGATTGTAGGAAGTTGTACTATGTCCAGCATTCTGTGTCTAATTTTCATTAGGGCATTTCATTTTACTAAGTATCTTTAAAAGCCTTACTAGTCCAGTTATATTATTGCTATGTGGCAGTGAATTCATTTATACTACTTGATTAAAGGGGTAATGTTTAGTGTCTAGCTAATCGTCAGCAATTAATGTAGTCTATAAAATATAGTCTATAAAAGGATACTGTTATGGCATCTGGTTTCTGTATTGTGGTAGAATAACATTTCATAATATTTACTGGTGTAAATAATGTAGGCCATTCGTAAATGGACACTAATGGGCACCAATAAATAATGGTAAATCAGCAGGGGAGGTTATATTCTACATCTTTGCCACCAGACATCAGACTGACCCACCAGGGAGCTGGGGAATCCCTTGGTGGGCCCTACACCCTGGTAAGCAGCTCCAGGCCAGACATAAATTCCCCCAGTCACTCTATATATAGCCACTCTAAATATATTGAGCTGGGGATTCATCTTATTGCAGGGGCATAACTAAAAATGGCTGGGCCCAATAGCAAACTTTTGAATGCCCCCTCTCCCCGGCCGCTGAATGTCCAAATCTTAAGGGGCATTTATCAAAATGCACCCCAGGCATAGGCCATGGAAAAGGAGTATATTGGCCCATTTCATGTGGCGTATGCCAGCTGTATCCCCGCTTGCCTGATGGGCAGGCAGGAGGGGGCACGGTAAGGTGGGAAGGAGGCTTGTACATTACACTAGGGCTCAAGCTGGAGATGGATCTCGGAAGCTCCGCCTCCTAATTCACAGGTACAAACAGCAGGAAGACGAGACAATAGCACCTCTGTTAAAGTATTTATGCACCAAATTCAAAATGGAAGTACTGTAAGTTAAAAAATGAAAAGTGAGCACAGGGCTGCTAATAATCGAAAAGACTTTTCAGGTACATGTGCATCAGGCCGGGGCACAGCGATCCAGGGGGGCAGATGTTGGTTAGCACCATATGGGCACTTGTCATGGTAGCCAGAAGTGGAACCAGCTGGCCACCCCTGGATACACCAAGTGATGACAGAGGCAAAAATAGACTTAACCAGAAAAATAGTTTATTGTATCACTTTGAAGGACAGTACAGAATCTTACAGTCTCTGAAACACAATAGACTCTTGTTCAAAACAGCAATGATAGTGTTCCCACACGTTTAGGCAAAAATAAGACACCATAAGACACCGATAAGCGCTTAACGATCTTTAGAAGACACTAGCTGGTCGCAGGGCCGTTTTAATACATTGGTGGGCCCAGTGCACAGCCCTCAAGAGTGCCCCCCCCCCCCCCCCAAACCAGCATTATCAGAATCGGAGCTCCACACACAGTATAATGCCCTGAAAATGCTCCCACACTATATTAAGCACCCCAATACATACGGTAGTTACCTTATAACCTTATAAAGATATCATCAATGATACCATTACATAATACCGCCACACCATGACCACTATCACTACAGACCCTGTAACAGTTACATCCATTTACTCACAGGGGGCGTCTTCTCTGATCAGAGTCTTTCACCTTTTCTTTCACTCCATCCAGCCTGGGCCACCTTTAAGTCTTCCCCGGCTGTGAATCTTCTCTTCAGAATCTGCCAGAGAAACATTTTAGGCTCCAACACATACAGTAGTAAGGTCCCCTGTACCCCTATACAGTAGTCACCCCACTCTGTGCCCCTATATAGTAGTTACACCCCTCTGTTTCCCTATATAGTAGTTACACCCCTCTGTGCTCCTATATAGTAGTTACACCCCTCTGTGCCCCTATATAGTAGTTACACCCCTCTGTACCCCTATATAATAGTTACACCCCTCTGTGCCCCATATAATAGTTACACCCCTCTGTGCCCCTATTTAGTAGTTACACCCCTCTGTGCTCCCACTTAATAATTAGGTACGCTCTGTGCCCCAATATAGTAGTAAGGTCCCTATATAGTATAGGCCCCTCTGTGCAGCCCCAATGTTAGTATAGACCCGTGTGCTGCCCCCAGTAGTATAGAAAGCTGTGTGCTGCCCCCAGTAGTATAGAAAGCTGTGTGCTGCCCCCAGTAGTATATAGAGCTGTGTGCTGCCCCCAGTAGTATATAGAGCTGTGTGCTACCCCCAGTAGTATATAGACCCCTTGTGTGCTGCCCCCAGTAGTATAGACAGCTGTGTGCTGCCCCCAGTAGTATATAGACCCCATTATACTGCCCCCAGTAGTATATATATTCCCTGTGCTCCCCCAAGTAGTATATAGTCCCCCTGTGCACCCCACAGTAGTATATATATCCCCTGTGCTCCCCCAAGTAGTATATAGTCCCCCTGTGCACCCCACAGTAGTATATATATCCCCTGTGCTCCCCCAAGTAGTATATAGTCCCCCTGTGCACCCCCCAGTAGTATTAATATCCCCTGTGCGCCCATATATAGCCCCCTGTGTGCCCCCTGACTTATATATACCCCCCTGTGCACCCCCTGTTATATAATCCCCCTGTGCACCCCCCAGTTATATATATCCCCTGTATGGCCCCAGTTATATATATATACCCCCTGTGTGCCCCCCCCCCAATTTTATATATACCCCCTGTGTGCCCCCAGTTATATATATACTCCCTGTGTGCCCCCAGTTATATATATATATATACTCCCTGTGTGCTCCCCATGTTATATATACCCCCTTTTATATAATCCCCCTGTGCACCCCCAGTTATATATATATATCCCCTGTATGCCCCCATATATATATATACTAGAAAATGTACCCGGCGCTGCCCGGGTATAAAGTGTCAGTATGTTAATTAGATTTGTTCTAAGGTGCCCAGGAGGCCAAGCTAAAGGTATTGTTTCATCTGAGTTAATCAGTGGAATTAGTGTATACCTGTAGTGCATAGTTGGAGGGGTTCTGTATACCCACAATGTATAGTTTTTAGGGGTCTCGCATATCTGTAGTGCATAGTTGGGGGGGCTTTATACCTATAGTGTATAGTTGAGGGAGGTCCTGTATACCTGCAGTGTACAGTTGGTGAAGGTCCTGTATACCTGTACTGTATAGTTCGGGGGTCCTGTATACCTGTAGTATATAGTTGGTACTGTATACCTGTAATGTATAGTTGGTGGAGGTCTTGTATACCTGTAGTTTATAGTTTGAGGGTCCTGGATACCTGTAGTGTATAATTGGTGGAGGTCTTGTATACCTGTAGTATATAGTTCGGGGGTCCTGTATACCTGTAGTAAATAGTTTGAGGGTCCTGTATAACTATAGTATAGAGTTGGTGGAGGTCCTGTATACCTGTAGTGTATAGTTTGGGGTCCTATATACCTGTAGTATATAGCTGGTGGAGTTCCTGTATACCTGTAGTATATTTGGGGTCCTGTATACTTGTAGTATAGAGTTGGTGAAGGTGCTGTATACCTGTATTATAGAGTTGGTGTAGGTCCTGTATACCTGTAGTGTATGGTTTTGAGGTCCTGTATACCTGTAGTGTATAGTTTGGGGTCCTATATACCTGTAGTATATAGTTGGTGGAGTTCCTGTATACCTGTAATGTATAGTTTTGGGGTCCTGTATACCTGTAGTGTATAGTTTGGGGTCCTGTATACCTGTAGTATATAGTTGGTGGAGGTCCTGTATACCTGAAGTATATAGTTGGTGGAGGTCCTGTATACCTGTAGTATATAGTTTTGGGGTCCTGTATACCTGTAGTGTAAAGTTTGGGGTCCTGTATACCTGTAGTATATAGTTTTGTGGAGGTCCTGTGCACTTGTAGTGTATAGTTTTGGGGTCCTGTATACCTGTAGTGTCCTGTATACCTGCAGGGTTGTATTTACCCGTATGACAGTGTTATCCAGTCACAGTATGGCGGTATTGGTCAGGTCTGGTATGACAGTGTTATCCAGTCACAGTATGGCGGTATTGGTCAGGTCTGGTGTGGCAGTGTTATCCAGTCACAGTATGGCGGTATTGGTCAGGTCTGGTGTGGTGGTGTTATCCAGTTACGGTATGGTGGTATTGGTCAGGTCTGGTATAACGGTGTTATCCAGTCACAGTATGGCAGTATTGGTCAGGTCTGATATGATGGTGTTATCCAGTCACAGTATGGTGGTATTGGTCAGGACTGGTGTGGCGGTGTTACCCAGTCACAGTTTGCCGGTATTGGTCAGGTCTGGTATGGCAGTGTTACCCAGTCACAGTATGGCGGTATTGGTCAGGTCTGGTATGACAGTGTTATCCAGCACAGTATGGCGGTATTGGTCAGGTCTGGTATGGCAGTGTTATCCAGTCACAGTATGGCGGTATTGGTCAGGTCTGGTATGACAGTGTTATCCAGCACAGTATAGCGGTATTGGTCAGGTCTGGTGTGGCGGTGTTATCCATTCACAGTATGGCGGTATTGGTCAGGTCTTATATGACAGTGTTATCCAGTCACAGTATGGCGGTATTGGTCAGGTCTGGTATGACAGTGTTATCCAGTCACAGTATGGCGGTATTGGTCAGGTCTGGTGTGGCGGTGTTACCCAGTCACAGTATGGCGGTATTGGTCAGGTCTGGTATGGAGGTGTTATCCAGTCACAGTATGGCGGTATTGGTTAGGTCTGGTATGGAGGTGTTATCTAGTCACAGTATGGCGGTATTAGTCAGGTCTGGCAGTGTTATCCAGTCACAGTATGGCGGTATTGGTCAGGTCTGGTATGACAGTGTTATCCAGCACAGTATGGCGGTATTGGTCAGGTCTGGTATGACAGTGTTATTCAGCACAGTATGGTGGTATTGGTCAGGTCTGGTGTGGCAGTGTTACCCAGTCACAGTTTGGTATACCTGTTGTGCCCTGTATATACATGTACTGTATGGATGGAGTAGGGGGTCCTGTATATACATGTACTGTATAGATGGATTAGGGGGTCCTGTATATATATGTACTGTATAGATGGAGTAGGGGGTCCTGTATATACATGTACTGTATAGATGGAGTAGGGGGCCCTGTATATACATGTACTGTATAGATGGAGTAGGGGGTCTACCAGTTATTACTGTGGATGTTGTGAGGCAGCTTCCCTAGCAACCATTGCTCCCTGTGAAAATGAAAGCAGTAATCCTATTGGTTGCTAAGGCTCCAACTGTAATGTATAGTTTTGGGGTCCTGTATACCTGTAGTGTATAGTTTGGGGTCCTGTATACCTGTAGTATATAGTTGGTGGAGGTCCTGTATACCTGAAGTATATAGTTGGTGGAGGTCCTGTATACCTGTAGTATATAGTTTTGGGGTCCTGTATACCTGTAGTGTAAAGTTTGGGGTCCTGTATACCTGTAGTATATAGTTTTGTGGAGGTCCTGTGCACTTGTAGTGTATAGTTTTGGGGTCCTGTATACCTGTAGTGTCCTGTATACCTGCAGGGTTGTATTTACCCGTATGACAGTGTTATCCAGTCACAGTATGGCGGTATTGGTCAGGTCTGGTATGACAGTGTTATCCAGTCACAGTATGGCGGTATTGGTCAGGTCTGGTGTGGCAGTGTTATCCAGTCACAGTATGGCGGTATTGGTCAGGTCTGGTGTGGTGGTGTTATCCAGTCACGGTATGGTGGTATTGGTCAGGTCTGGTATAACGGTGTTATCCAGTCACAGTATGGCAGTATTGGTCAGGTCTGATATGATGGTGTTATCCAGTCACAGTATGGTGGTATTGGTCAGGACTGGTGTGGCGGTGTTACCCAGTCACAGTTTGCCGGTATTGGTCAGGTCTGGTATGGCAGTGTTACCCAGTCACAGTATGGCGGTATTGGTCAGGTCTGGTATGACAGTGTTATCCAGCACAGTATGGCGGTATTGGTCAGGTCTGGTATGGCAGTGTTATCCAGTCACAGTATGGCGGTATTGGTCAGGTCTGGTATGACAGTGTTATCCAGCACAGTATAGCGGTATTGGTCAGGTCTGGTGTGGCGGTGTTATCCATTCACAGTATGGCGGTATTGGTCAGGTCTTATATGACAGTGTTATCCAGTCACAGTATGGCGGTATTGGTCAGGTCTGGTATGACAGTGTTATCCAGTCACAGTATGGCGGTATTGGTCAGGTCTGGTGTGGCGGTGTTACCCAGTCACAGTATGGCGGTATTGGTCAGGTCTGGTATGGAGGTGTTATCCAGTCACAGTATGGCGGTATTGGTTAGGTCTGGTATGGAGGTGTTATCTAGTCACAGTATGGCGGTATTAGTCAGGTCTGGCAGTGTTATCCAGTCACAGTATGGCGGTATTGGTCAGGTCTGGTATGACAGTGTTATCCAGCACAGTATGGCGGTATTGGTCAGGTCTGGTATGACAGTGTTATTCAGCACAGTATGGTGGTATTGGTCAGGTCTGGTGTGGCAGTGTTACCCAGTCACAGTTTGGTATACCTGTTGTGCCCTGTATATACATGTACTGTATGGATGGAGTAGGGGGTCCTGTATATACATGTACTGTATAGATGGAGTAGGGGGTCCTGTATATATATGTACTGTATAGATGGAGTAGGGGGTCCTGTATATACATGTACTGTATAGATGGAGTAGGGGGCCCTGTATATACATGTACTGTATAGATGGAGTAGGGGGTCTACCAGTTATTACTGTGGATGTTGTGAGGCAGCTTCCCTAGCAACCATTGCTCCCTGTGAAAATGAAAGCAGTAATCCTATTGGTTGCTAAGGCTCCAACTGCCGTGTCTGCTGCAGCTAATTATATCACCTGTGTTTGCAGTGAGGAGATTTTCCCATTCATCTCTATGGGGCGCCTCTCTTTCCCCTCCCCCTCCCCTTTCTGTATATCTGGCGGGGATGGGACCTTTGCAATAACCTTCCCGGGCACCCAATGTATCTGTGTGCCAAATTTGGGGTCAAACGGTTCAGGCGTTTGGAAGTCTATAGAGGACAGACAGACAGACAGACAGAAGGACAGACAGACAGACTTTGATTTTTATGATATAGATATATATATATATACATATATACCCCTGTGTGCCCCCCAAGTTATATATACCCCCCTGCATGCTCCCCAAGTTATATATACCCCCTTTATATAATCCCCCTGTGCACCCCCCACTTATATATATATACACCCCCGTGTGCCCCCAGTTATATATATACACCCCCGTGTGCCCCCAGTTATATATATACACCCCGTGTGCCCCCAGTTATATATATACACCCCCTGTGTGCCCCCAGTTATATATATATACACCCCCTGTGTGCCCCCAGTTATATATATACCCCCTGTGTGCCCACAGTTATATATATACCCCCTGTGCACCCCCTTTTATATAATCCCCCCTGTCACTGTGCGCTCCCCCAGTTTAAATATACCTCCTGTGTGCCCCCCAATTATATATACCCCCCTGTGCACCCCATCCCCCCAGTAGTATATAGGCCCCCCCTGTGGCACCCCTAGTAGTATAGACCCCCACTGTGTGCTGCCCCCCGTTATATAGCCCCCCTTTGTGCTTCCCCCTCCTATATAGCAAGTAACAAAAAAAACAAAAACACTCTATACTCACCTGGGTCCGCGCGTATCTCTTCTCTTCACCTCACCTCACTCTTACAGTGCTTTACCTGCGGTCACAAGAGGCCGCTCTCCCTTCTCGCGGTGTCGACGCTCAGTGACGTCACTCAGTGCCGATACCACTGTGGGAAAGCGGCCTCTTGTGACCGCAGGTAAAGCACTGCCTGCGGCCACAAGGATGACTGACGGGGAGGGAGCCAATGGCTCCCGACCTGTCAGTGTCGCTTCTGCCGCCTGTACCTATGAGCGCTCATAGCTACAGTACAGAGTGCCGCAGGGGGGGGCCTGCAGGGGGCGCCATGGATGGGTAACTTACCCATCCCGATGGCGCCCTCATGTGCCCTCTGGTTAAAGCGTCCCTGGCTGGTCGTAATACTGGAATACACTTGTTAAACAATAGCTACTGGAGATATACTTGAAAAAATACTGTCGTTGGGTTGAGATACACTTGTGTAGCTGGTGGTTGAGATAGGTTTGAAGTTAGTTAAGAAAGACTTTTGGTTTTACAGCGAGGTTAAGTCAGGATACTGAGGGCTATGGAGTTGGGGCCTATTCAGACACAGTTGTTCAGCTGGGGCTGTTAGAGTAAAGTCACAAACCCATGGGAAAGGACATCCACCTATGCAACCGCGTGGGCGCAGAACAACACACGATCAGGAGAGACCCTCAAGGGACATGCTATCAACTAACAGTAGAAGGCTCAGCCTTTGCACTTAAAGCGCAACTGTCATATTTTTTTTTATTGCAGAAATCAGTAGTATAAGCGATTTTAAGAAACTCTGTAATAGGTTTTATCAGCCAAAAAAGCCTTCTGTACTCAAGAAGCAATCGCCCAGCCTCCCCCCCCTGACTTCTTATCTGTGCATTATCAGGCAAACACGTCTTCATTACAGAGAAGCCAGTGAAGACGGGCTCTTCTCTCTCCATTCTATCCTTATGGAGGGGGGAGGGGCCGAGGGAGATGAGGGAGCAGGAAGAGGTGACATGAAGGTCAGCTGTTTGTAGACTGTATGGGCACCTAAAACGCTAAATTCAGGTGTCAGAAAGGTCAGTGTTTATCTATGAACTTACTGAGAGAAGATTGCAGGATGTTGTGCTTTGCAAGACTGCTCCGTACTCAGTCACTCCTAACAGCCCCTCCCCTCTCCATAGCCACATAATGGAGACAGAAATCCTGCTTCTTCTGAAGTGAGGGGGGAGGCTGGAAGATTGCTTTTTCAGTCCAGAAGGAAACTCTTTTGGTTTATAAAACGTATTACAGAGTTTCTTAAAATCGCTTGTACTGCTGATATTTAATGTTTTCAAAAAAATGACCCTGAAATGACAGTTACGCTTTAATTACTTACGCAAGGCATATCTAAGTTCACTACTGCTTCCACAGTGTAAAGGGGGTGTCACAGAGTGTATATAGCTGCAGCCACTAACAGATTGTATCCCACAGCCCCCTAAAAACTAGTGGGCCCTCTACTATATTTCCTGATTTCTGTATTTCTTACGCAAGGCATATCTAGGTTCACTACTGCTTGTTCAGTGTAAAGGGGGTGTCACAGAGTGTGTATACAGTAGGTGCAGCCACCAACAAATTGTATCCCACAGCTGTTGCACAGAATTAGGCATAATGGTGCCATTAGGCAGCCTCAGAGGCATCCATACATGCTGCCCCTGCTGTATCCTGTGCATTTCCGTGATGTTTCCATTATTTTCTGAGGTTGACAGATTTTCACACAACCTCTACCGAACTTGGGTTCCATGCAAAAATGCTCGAGTTTCCCATTGACTTCAATGGGGTTCGTTACTCGAAACGAGCACTCGAGTATCGGGAGATATTCGTCTCGAGCAACGAGCAACAGAGCATTTTAGTACTTGCTCATCACTAGTAACCATTCTTCTAGGGAATTCACTTCTTACAGACTGTGCTATTTTTGCCATCAGAAACCAAAAAAGGAACGTCAGTAAAAGGTGCATACGCCAAGGGTAGTATAGGAAGGTTAATGTTGTAGATCTTAACTGTCGGCTTAGTGAAATAAATTCCTCACCTTTCTGAACACTTATAATTAACATTCTCAGCTTGGAATATTTTCTATTAGTGGCAAGTGGTCTAAAAAATAAAAAGAGAGAATGTCTTAAGGTAAATCGGCAATTCCCAGAAAGAGTTCTACCTGCTCTATGATTTACAGATGATTTTGGAATTCAATGTGCAAACTATAAAGTTCATGTGTGCAATGTGGATACACATATAATGCAGGAGCTTGTTGGGATAAAATTATAGGCTACCAAAAATATACTTTTTTAAGCAACACAAACTGAAATAACTTTACATGCAAGAGCTTTTACACAAAGCTGCCTTTTTTATATGCCGCTTTAGATGTGAACCTAAGCAGTTAAATCCTAAAAGAACACATATAATGCATACTGATGATCACAACATGTCTATCAGTGAATGGTAGCTCAATTTTTATAAAAGTGCCCCAATGTGGGGTATAAATACTTTTTTAGGAGCATGCTGTTGGGACTAGGCTACTGTATGACAAGAGACAGGCGCTTACACCCACCCCGCTGTCCCTGCCTAATTGCCTCGATTGCTCTAGGCAGCAGCGGACAACTGGTCGACAGTCCCTAGCCTATGTAGGTGAGACACAGAACACGGACAAGAAAAACAAAACACTAGAATAGCAAGGTCAGAGGTCCAGATCAGCAACTACCAGTCTGTGCAGTACAAAAATGGAATCAAAGCGGTAGTCGCAAAGTCAAGTCAGAAAGTTTAAGATGCCAGAAACAGTCAGAACAATAGCTAGGTCAGGAGATTGCTCAGGGTATGAGGCTCTATCTCAGTCAAGGAAGATGATGAGGGGAGTAGTCTTATGGAGGCTGGACGCCTATAACAACTGGCTGGGCTTGACCGGTTGCCTAGCACGCTCAGGGCCGGCCTTTGGGGTGTGCGACCTGTGCAATTGCACAGGGCGCATCACTCCTGGCCAGCTAGGGGGCGCTCTGGCAGACAGAGAGCTGCACATATAAGTTAGACATGGGAATCTCTAAGTTACATGTGCTGTGTGTCTGCCGGAGTGCCCCCTCTAGCTGGCCGCCTCCCCTCCTCCCATGCTGGCTTTGGGGCTCTCCTGCAGGCACTCAGCACATCTAGCTTAGAGATTCCTATGTCTCAGTTAGATGTGCAGCCAGTAGGGACGCGCTCCCGCCCACCAGCTTACTGGGGACCCGGTAAATTACTGTTCCCAGTATGTCCCGGTAAGCTCCGCCCCCTGCCGACAAGCCCCGCCCCCAGGCGCTGGCCGCGAGTGCGACACTGAGTGCACATTACCCTGCTGAGAAGCATCAGGTTAGGAGAGGGAGATAAAGGAGGGAGTGGGCCTAAAGTGAGAATAGCCTAGGGACATAGCAGCAGCCACATCCCTCAGTGTGCTGGGACAGACCAATGTCCATGCTATGAACCAGAGCCAGCAGCAGCCTGTACTCTGCACTGATACTACTCCCATATGCTGCTCGCTGGAAGGAGTCTTTCCTGGGGCCTGGGCTAATAAAATTATATGGTATTTGTGATTGGCAATGATTTATCAGTAGTCAGTATTATGGCAGTCACCCAGCTTTCCCAGCATCCTGTATGTCAGTGTAATGGAGGTCACCCAGCTTTTCCAGCATCCTGTATGTCAGTGTAATGGAGGTCACCCAGCTTTTCCAGCATCCTGTATGTCAGTGTAATGGAGGTCACCCAGCTTTTCCAGCATCCTGTATGTCAGTGTAATGGAGGTCACCCAGCTTTTCCAGCATCCTGTATGTCAGTATAATGGAGGTCACCCAGTTTTTCCAGCATCCTGTATGTCAGTATAATGGAGGTCACCCAGCTTTTCCAGCATCCTGTATGTCAGTATAATGGAGGTCACCCAGTTTTTCCAGCATCCTGTATGTCAGTATAATGGAGGTCACCCAGTTTTTCCAGCACCCTGTATGTTAGTGTAATGGAGGTCATCCAGCTCTCCAGCATCTTGTATAGTAGTCAGTATATGGAGATCACCCAACTTTCCAGCATCTTGTAAAGTAGTCAGTATATGGAGATCACCCAACTTTCCAGCATCTTGTAAAGTAGTCAATATATGGAGGTCACCCAGCTTTCCAGCATCTTGTATAGTAGTCAGTATATGGAGGTCACCCAGCTTTCTAGCATCTTGTATAGTAGTCAGTATATGGAGGTCACCCAGCTTTCCAGCATCTTGTATAGTAGTCAGTATATGGAGGTCACCCAGCTTTCCAGCATCTTGTATAGTAGTCAGTATATGGAGGTCACCCAGCTTTCCCAGCATCTTGTATAGTAGTCAGTATATGGAGGTCACCCAGCTTTCCAGCATCTTGTATAGTAGTCAGTATATGGAGGTCACCCAGCTTTCCCAGCATCTTGTATAGTAGTCAGTATATGGAGGTCACCCAGCTTTCCAGCATCTTGTATAGTAGTCAATATATGGAGGTCACCCAGCTTTCCCAGCATCTTGTATAGTAGTCAGTATATGGAGGTCACCCAGCTTTCCCAAAATCTTGTATAGTAGTCGGTATAATGGAGGTCACCAAGCTTTCCAGCATCTTGTATAGTAGTCGGTATAATGGAGGTCACCCAGCTTTCCAGCATCTTGTACTCAGTATAATGGAGGTCACCCAACTAGATAGATAGGCATGGTAACCTGCTTATGTTCCCTATGGGTAACATAATCGGTTGGGGGCCCACTCAGACTCGCTCGCCCGTCCCTAGACTGAACAACTAGCTACGCCCCTGTGTACAATTGTGTGCAGGAGCGCCAATCAGGAAAGCCACGGAGGGCGCAAAGGCACCTGTCGGGTGGTTTAGAGGGGTCGGGTGGTTTAGAGGGCTTGGCTTTAGAGGTGGCGCTCATTGTAGTAGGATTTAGTCTATCATATCTAAATCCTTCAGCCTCCCACCACATTTGTGGTTTGATTGTGGGGGTTGTCTGGCACTTATGGGGTATCATGGGGGGGGGGGGGGGGGCGCCGAAAGAAAGTTTCGCACAGGGCGCCATCTACCCTAAGGCCGGCCCTGAGCACGCTGTTGGCGCTGCCAGAGAGCTGGCCACGTGCTCCTGCAATGCACCGGTCAGCCTCTGACAAATGCACAAAGGGATGATTCATAATCAAAATCCTCATAATCCTACAGAACTACAGATCTCTGGAGAGAGGTAGATTTGTGATAGGGCTAAATGGCTACCTCTTAGCCTTCATTCTAAATGGCAGGTCAGAACTCTGAGATTCCTCACAGCACAGAAAAATGTTCAGTGATGTGATAAGAAGATACTGTATATATATAGATAGATAGATAGATAGATAGATAGATAGATAGATATAAATTAACCCCTTAATGATCAAACTATTTTTGCCTTAATGACCCAGCTACCAAGAGTCATACAGTTGTCTAATTTTTGCCCACTTAGCCATATGAGGGCTTGTTTTTGGTGAGACAACTTCTACTTTTATTGCCGCCGTTTTTTAAACCTATTGATTCCTTTTTGTTAACCCTTTTTGAAGGGATAATGGAAAAATGTTATTTATTTCTTTTTCTTTTTTTTTTTCTTTAATTAAACTTACACTATTTAGTGTGCAGTAAAAATAATGATATAGTTTTATAGCTTGGATTGTTACGGATATGGCAATACCAAACATATACTTTTTTTTAACGTTTTATGTAACAATTTATTTTATATGGGGAATAAATGACATTTTATTATTGGGGGTAGGATGGGGGAATTTTTTTTATTATGTTTCATTGCACTTTTTTTTACACTAGAGTATATAAGCGTACACTAGTGTATATTAACTAGTGATCTTCTCATCACTGATACAATACACTGCACTACTACTGTAGGCAGTGTACTGTATATGTCAGCATTATGATGACAGGCAATCTACAGAGTCATGCCTCTGGCATGCCTGTGTGGAGGCATGTCCATCACTGACCTCTAATTTAATTACAATGAGCACAGTTTAGAAACTCGACAAGTTGTTCTCTCTTGCCTACCTATGAACTCATGACCTCCTAGCCATTTTCCTTCAAATGTGGCCATGAAGATATTGGCTATACTTGAAGCTACAGGGGATCCCATCAAGACTCCCTGCAACCTCAAGTACAGTACAGCCCATCTTCAAACCTAAAGTAATTCCTGGATAATATAAGCTCAAGAAGTGACATAAGGGATTCAATAGCAGGATTGTCTAAGATCGCATCCTCACAAAGTGTTTCTTTAAAGAGGTAGTGTGGCGGTAAACAATTATTCACAGAATAACACACATTACAAAGTTATACAACTTTGTAATGTATGTTATGTCTGTGAATTGCCCCCTTCCCCGTGTCCCACCACCCCCACCCGTGTACCCGGAAGTGTGGCGCGCTATACATACCTGTCACGTGCCGACTCGTCTCCGATCTTCAGTCTGCGATGTCGTCTTCAGACGGCCGGGCCGAATCCCTCCGGGCGTCCTGAGTGCCGGCCGCCCTCTGCCGCGTCATCAGATGCTCAGCCGCGATTGGCTGAGCCAAACTGTGCTCAGCCAATCGTGGCTGAGCATCTGATGACGCTGAGGGCGGCCGGCACTCAGGACGCTCGGAGGGATTCAACCCGGCCGTCCGAAGACGACATCGCAGACTGAAGATCGGAGACAAGTCGGCACGTGACATGTATGTATAGCGCGCCACACTTCCGGGTACACGGGTGGGGGTGGTGGGACACGGGGAAGCGGGCCATTCACAGACATAACATACATTTTAAAGTTGTATAACTTTGTAATGTGTGTTATTCTGTGAATAATTGTTTACCGCCGCACTACCCCTTTAACAGGACATATCGCTTCACTGCATGGAATTTTCGTGTAGAGGCTCTTAATGTCAAGAGTGCATTAAAAAGTAAGATCCCTAACATCAAGGGTTTTCACATGAGTCAAGAAGTCACTAGTATATTTCAGACATTTAGAAAGTCTTTTCACAATAGTTTGCAAATATTCATCAACATATGAAACGTCAAATGCGTAGCCTATCTTAACGGTGCTCATGACCTCATGACCACACTTCATTATCACTTGAGAAAGGGGAGGAGCCTGAAATGGAGCGTCTGATGTCACTTACCTGTTTTTTTCTGGAGAGTGAGTCTCTCTAAGGGAATTTGGACTTGAGGAGCACTGCGGCTGCAGCATGAGGACCAGATCCTATCATCCTATGCACTTTGGCGATGCTTTATATCTGTTCTTGATGGAATTGTTTAAGATAAATATTTTTTAACAAAGAGATATTTTTGCAATAAGAAATCTTGTGTTCTACTTCTCTCTACAGATATGCATTTTGTGGAAAGTCTTTAGGAAATGTAAAGAAAACAATACATGGTTTTCAAAGAAAAAATAAAATAAAAATTTCTTAGCATTGGCAGGAGGAATGAACATTTCTTCTTCAAACATTATTGTTTTCATTAAGGCTATGTTCACATTACGTGAACATCCGGCAGTTCCGTGACCCCGGCCGGTCTTAGCCTGGATCATCCCGGCCTGTACTTAAGTACTGGCCGGGTGATCTTTCCAGCCGTGGAGCTCTGATGCGGGCGCATCAGCGTGCGCCCGCATCAGAGTTTGCCATAGCACACAGAGAAGCAAGCGGCCGGAGCCGCTCGCTTCACTGTGTGAACTGACTGGTCTTTCTGCGGCTAAAATTCACTAAATTCCGGCTGCAGAAACCTGACCTGTCAGTTATTTGCGGTGCCGCATAGATCCCGGCCGGAGCGTATACGATGTGTGTACTCTCCGGCCGGGATCCCATTGAAAGTAAGGTTATGTTCCACCCCACAAATCTGCAGCGAGAACTACGACCGTAGTTTTACGTAGTGTGAATATAGCCTAAAGGAGTATTCTGGGAAAACATTTTAAACAAATCAGCTCAGTAAGATGGTAAATATAATGAAAATCTATACTTATCTTATGTATTGTATAACTATAGTTTTTTTTTTATAGTTTACCACCTTCTTAAATAGGAAAACCCCTTTCTTTTTTAGTTGATTTTATTTCTGAATGTTAGTCCATAATATTTACAATGCAATGCATCATTGAGGCTAGAATACATTTTCGACTATCTATATATGAAATAAATAACATTGACGCTGAAGTGCCAGAAAATACAGCTCATACAAATGGATTACAAGAAGTATCGTCTTTGCGTTACTCAGAACTTATGAGTAAAAATGTCACAGGGGTGGGCATTTATAGTGTAAACGCTTTGAATGTGTGGAAAATGAGGCTTAGCACTGAAACCTGATACTGAGTCTTGGTATTCTCACCTAATAAAATAAAAAAAAGTAAATTATAACCCTATTTAAAGTAAGGCAAGAGTGATGTGATCATCTCAGGGTTTTTAACCACTTCAGAATCATAGAAAGCTGAGAGCAATTTTGTCTGTCTAGACTAATAAAGCTCTACGATTAATGACTACAGTACCTTGTATGCTTTAAGAAACCTAGAAGAGCCATGTACAGTACCTGGACCCTATACAGAGACATGCAGTGTCTCTAAAGGTCTGAAGACTTTCTAAGGAATCGTACCTAAGTATTGATGCAGCAAAGCTAATATAGCGTCCAAGAAAGAAAGAAAAAAACACCTTCATTTTCTTCATTGTTTGTTTGTCTCCATTTGAAAGCTAAAGCATATAGACAGTGTGGCCCCATAGAAAACTCTAAGTACAAAATTATACTTCCTTATCCTTACAACTCGTATGAAGCCTTTATATGCCCATGTGCAATTATAAAAAAAAACTTTGATAAATACAATAAAAATGTAAGATTCCACAAAAGTTCAGGTAGTAAAAGATACTGGAGTCATTGATTTCTTTGTTATCTGAATAGAGTCAAAACACCCTGTTTCCCCGAAAATAAGACATCCTCTGAGGATTTACAGGATAGCTTAAAATAAGGCATTCCCCCGAAAATAAGGCATGGTGGAGGATTTACAAGAGAGTTTAAAATAAAGCATCCCCCTGAAAATAGGGCATCCCCTGAACGTAAGACCCCCTCTGCCACCAGGGTTTTGCTGGTTTGTGATAACGACTACTATACAGTATATAATGTTCTCTTTTTTTTTTTTTTTTTTTGTCCATCAACTAGTGTGAACTCTTCAACACTTCATGGAAAAATAAGACCCCCCCCCCCCCCCCTGAAAATAAGACAAATAAGTCTTTGGGAACCAAAATCAATATAAAATTACAATTACATTATAATTATGATATAATTATAATATAAAACACGGTAAGTAGGGAAAATTTTGAATACATTTAGTTTTGTGTATAAACTTTAGAATGAAAAGTTGTCTTTGAGGCCAGGTTCAGACTATGTAACTGTGCGGCTGTATTTGCGGCTGTAATTGTGCGGCGGTATTTTTGGTGGTTCATGCGTACGCTGGAAAGTATAGGATATACGGCTGCACAGTGCACACTATGTATGAATCTACGGCCCGATCGTAAACGGACCCGTAAAAAATGAACAAGACCATTGTTTGCGGCTGGACATGCGGCCGAGGATTGACAGGCAGTCCGTACGGAGTACTTCAAAAATAGCCGGTGCCTCTAATAGTTAATATATTAAATTAATAAAACACATTTTCTTTGTAATAAAGTCCCTTTCGTTGGTCAATAATTTAATTCTAACGAATCCATCATTTGGCAATTAAATATACTGTTAAAATAAATAGATATATAAATAAATGTATATTTATATATATATTTATTTTTTGACAGTATATTTAATTGCACAATAATGGATTCGTTAGAATTAAATTATTGACCAACGAAACTGAATTTATTTCATCGAAAATGTGTTTTATTAATTAAATATTAATTAGTACAGGAAGCTCCAGTAAGCCGTTAATTCATATTGCCGGCAATAGAGCATTCTGTACTAATCATCACTTTACTTTAATGAAAACATCAAATGTTTCTTCTAATTATGTTATCACAATAGCATTATTAGAAGAAACATTTAGAATTATATGTGCGCTCAGCTGATTGGCTGATCGGCTGAGCGCACATATAATGAGCCGGTCCGCAGTACAGTGACTTCATTGTGCTGCGGACCAGCGAAGAGGACACATCGGGGTGAGTATAGAGCTCTCCCCACCCCCTCCCCAGCACTGCACCCCTCCCAGCAAGGAAGGGGGGTCAGTTAACCCCTTCCTTGCTGGGATGGGTGCAGTCTGACATCAGTCTGGCCCCCTAGGGGTTAAGGGGGATGCAATACATCCTCCCTTAACCCCTTGGGGGCCAGACTGTAAGCAGCGATCTGTAAAAATGCTGCATACTGTAAGGTGCACAACACCGCTCACAATGATGGGTGTTGTGCTCCTGTTTGTGTGTTTTTTGTGTGTTTCTCCCTTTTTGTTTTTCAGATATCGGTATCCTGGGGATTACGTCGGATTCCGTGGACTACGTCGATGACCAGCGTTTTTTTAATGTTTTTTTTTTATAAAATGGTCAATGGGGGGGGTGGGGGTGTTTTTATTTGAATAAAAAAATTTTTTAACTTGTGTCTTGTCTTTATTTCTTTACTTTATAGACTTAGTAGTGGAAGCCGTCTAATAGACGGAATCCATTACTAAGTTGGGGCCTAGTGTTAGCCGGTATAAAATGGCTAACACTAACCCCCCATTATTACCCCAGTACCCAATGCCACCAGGGGTACTGGGAAGAGCCGGGTGCCAGTGGTCCCAGAGCGTCAAAATTGGCGCTCCTGGACCGGGCGGCAGCAGGCTGGTAAGATTTAGGCTGGGGAGGGCCTAAACCAATGGCTCTTCCCACCCTGGTGTTACCAGGCTGCTGTCGTTTGGTTTTTAACCCGGCTGGTTATAAAAATAGGGGGGACCCTATGCGTTTTTTTTTTTAAAATAAATAAATAATTTAAAAAAACGCATAGGGTCCCCCCTATTTTTATAACCAGCCGGGTTAAAAACCAAACGACAGCAGCCTGGTAAGACCAGGGTGGGAAGAGCCATTGGTTTAGGCCCTCCCCAGCCTAAATCTTACCAGCCTGCTGCCGCCCGGTCCAGGAGCGCCAATGTTGACGCTCCGGGACCACTGGCACCCGGCTCTTCCCAGTACCCCTGGTGGCATTGGGTACTGGGGTAATAATAGGGGGTTAGTGTTAGCCATTTTATACCGGCTAACACTAGGCCCCAACTTAGTAATGGATTCCGTCTATTAGACGGCTTCCACTACTAAGTCTATAAAGTAAAGAAATAAAGACAAGACACAAGTTAAAAAAAATTTTTATTCAAATAAAAACACCCCCACACCCCTCATTGACCATTTTATTAAAAAAAAAACATTAAAAAAACGCTGGTCATCGACGTAGTCCACGGAATCCGACGTAATCCACAGGATACCGATATCTGAAAAACAAAAAGGGAGAAACACACAAAAAACACACAAACAGGAGCACAACACCCATCATTGTGAGCGGTGTTGTGCACCTTACAGTATGCAGCATCTTTACAGATCGCTGCTTACAGTCTGGCCCCCAAGGGGTTAAGGGAGGATGTATTGCATCCCCCTTAACCCCTTGGGGGCCAGACTGATGTCAGACTACACCCATCCCAGCAAGAAAGGGGTTAACTGACCCCCCCTTCCTTGCTGGGAGGGGTGCAGTGCTGGGGAGGGGGTGGGGAGAGCTCTATACTCACCCCGATGTGTCCTCTTCGCTGGTCCGCAGCACAATGAAGTCAGTGTGCTGCGGACCGGCTCATTATATGTGCGCTCAGCCGATCAGCCAATCAGCTGAGCGCACATATAATTCTAAATGTTTCTTCTAATAATGCTATTGTGATAACATAATTAGAAGAAACATTTGATGTTTTCATTAAAGTAAAGTGATGATTAGTACAGAATGCTCTATTGACGGCAATATGAATTAACGGTTTATGGAGCTTCCTGTACTAATTAATATTTAATTAATAAAACACATTTTCGATTAAATAAATTCAGTTTTGTTGGTCAATAATTTAATTCTAACGAATCCATCATTGTGCAATTAAATATACTGTCAAAAAATAAATATATATATAAATATACATTTATTTATATATCTATTTATTTTAACAGTATATTTAATTACAAAATGATGGATTAGTTTAAATTTAATTAGTGAACAACGAAAGGCACTTTATTACAACGAAAATGTGTTTTATTATTTTAATAGATTAACCATGAGAGACATCGGCATTAGTGCAGAGGATCGCAAACCCCGGTAATAGCAATTCATGTAAACTGTGTTCCCTGCTTTCCCAGATGCATCCAGAGGTGTTTGCATCACTTTCTTAAGATTTTATTTGTTATTTTTAGTTGAACCAGATTTCCAAGTAAATGACCGTATGTTTTGAGCCGCATGTCAATTTTTTCCCACGGCCAGAGTTTCATCCGCACATTTACAGCCGCATAAAAAATACAGCCGCACAGTTACATAGTGTGAACCTAGCCCCCACCAGTATTCTAAATGATTCCACTAGATTGTTATACCAACATTCATATTGTTCCAAAGTGTCCCTGTCATTTTCAAAAACTTTTGACATATCACAAAAATATGTGAAAAAATTTGACCGTTCTGGGTGCTCAAACATCACCAATTGTTAGATATACTGTAGCTGGAAGAACTACACAAATAAGCACTTCACTGTCACTGTAATGTTCACCCCACTGCAGGAGGCAATTGTTAATGTAGATGGTTATGGTTTATAAGAACTTTATATAAAGATGTTTTATTTACCCCCTTCCTGGGATTAAAGGGTTAAAAAGCGTGGTCCAGGTCACACTGAAGCAGTGCTCTCCTCCACGCCTTCTAAGTGCCATAACACTTTTATTTTTATTTATTTATTTATTTATTTATTTATTTATTTTGGGGGGGGGGGGTAATTTTTGTGCCATGATCTATAGGTTTTATTGGTATCATATATTGGTGCAAATTGGAGTTTCTAATTGATTTTTATACATTTTTTCTGTTATAAATTAAAAAAAAAAAAAATCAGCAATCCTGTTTTTTTCTATTTATCGTTTATGCTGTTTACTGCACAGAAACAATTTTGTTATACTTCAATAAGTCCTCCAAGGGGATTTATTAGACTCCATATATTAATCAATGCTTTGCCATTGCATAGCATTGATTGGTATTAATTGATTGACCTAAAGCAGACTCTATGAGAAGATTGATAATCTGACAGAATGGAGGTAAGCGTTATACCCATACCAGGAAATATCAGGAAAACTGACCAGGACCCCGACAGTCAGTGACAGGTACAACTCCTGTCACTGACTTCCTTAAAGAGTCACTGTTGTGAATAATTTTTTTTTTTTTTGCAGAAATCAATAGTCCAGGCGATTTTAAGAAACTTTGTTATTGGGTTTATTAGCCGAAAAATTATTTATTTTTTTTTCATGAAAAAGCAGTTTGAAGCTCTCCCCCTGTCTTCATTGTTCTCCTATGGAGAGAGGGAGATAAAACACCAAAACAGGAAAACAAAGAGTTAATCTACAAATACATTCCCCCTCCCCTCTCTATAGAACAGACAGGTTGTGTCTGATGCAACAAGTTACAATTTCCTGATTTTTTGCAGTGGATGACAGAAAGGAGAGGAGGGGGGACCTGGAAAAGTCTTTTTAAATGCATATAATGGCATATTTGCCTAATAACCCCCCCCCCCCCCAAAAAAAAAAAAATAAATAAAATAAAATTTAATCGCCTGGACAAATGATTTCTGCAAAAAAGAAATTTTCACGACAGTGACTCTTTAAATGCTATGATCGCTATAAATTGTGGCATTTAGGGGCTAATGACAGGAAGCAGTGTTATCATGGCTGCCTGTCATTGTGCTCAGATCCTGGGATATTCATGTGTGTGGGGCAGATCAAACCTTAGAAGCCCCACATATTAACCTCTTAACAACGCAGGAGAGGTCGGCTCCTGCCGCTGTTAAAAGGGAAGCTGAGAGGCTCACAGTGTGGGCTCTCTCTGCAGCACATGGCTCCCAGCTGCTATAAGCAGCCGTGGAGCAAGTGTATTAGCCGACACGTCCAATCACTATTCCCGACTAATTCACTTTTTAAATGCAGCTATCAAAGCTGACAGCTGCATTAAACTAGCTTGTCTCCCCCATCCCTGGTGTCTTGTGGGGGGATCTCCACCACACGATGTGATTGCAGAGGGGAGATTCTGTCCTCTTACTTGACCAGTCCTCAGCATCGCACTGATGCTGATTCCGGCTTGGCAGTCTATAGACCTGGGCTGCAGCACCCCAGAGTAATGCAGCACGGATCTAATCGATCAGTGCTGTATCAGTGCTGTATCTCTATGAGTCTAGATTATAAGTAGTTAAATGACTGAAAGAGAATCAATCATGGTCAAAAATGAATTTTTTTTATTCCCTAATTAGATGTAAATTGTGATTTCAACAACATTTGTAAATATAATTATTTAATTTTTCAGCTGTGTTTTTTAATTATTCACGTTTTACTTTTCTGCCTTTTCAAAAGTGCCGGCGCGAGACAGGAAACTCCCGTCATGCAGAGCAGCAGCAAGGTCGGGGGGGGCCGCCATCTTGATGACGTCACTTGCGTTCCACCGCTGGAACGCAAGTTAAGTCTTCAAGATGGCGGCCGCCCAGCCTAGCCACGCCAAACAAGCGGATTAGGTAAAGTATAAGACTGTAAAGGCAGTCTGTATCTTCATGAAGTTTATTTATGAAGATACAGACTGCCTTTGCCTTACCTACTACTCTGTGCCGATGCAGCAAGGCCAGCGCCGCCATGTTGATTACATCCTTGCGTTCCACCGCTGGAACGCAAGTTACATCATCAAGATGGCGGCGCCGGCCTTGCTGCACAGAACAGAGGATTAGGTAAAGTAGAAGATACAGACTGTAAAGGCAGTCTGTGTCTTCATGAAGACTATTTATGCAGTCTGTATCTTCTACTTTACTTACTCTGTTCTGTGCAGCAAGGCCAGCGCCGCCATCTTGATGACTTTACTTGCGTTCCAGCGGTGGAACGCAAGGACGCAATCAAGATGGCGGCGCCAGCCTTGCTGCACTGGCACAGAGTAGTAGGTAAGGCATAAGATACAGACTGCAAAGGCAGTCTGTATCTTCATAAATAGACTTCATGAAGATACAGACTGCCTTTACAGTCTGTATCTTCTAATTTACCTAATCCTCTGTTTCTGTGCAAGCAAGGCCGGGCGCCACCATCTTGATGACATAACTTGCGTTCCAGCGGTGGAACGCAAGTGACGTCATCAAGATGGCGGCGCCCGGCCTTCTTTGCACAAAAACAAAAGAGTAGGTAAGGCATAAGATACAGACTGCAAAGGCAGTCTGTATCTTCATAGATAGACTTAGGGAAAGATATACATTAATATTAGGGACAGTAATATTTAGATGATAGGTTCTCTTTAAGTTCACTGGGGTGAGTTGAGTAATATTTATTTTATTTTTTATTTTTAAGCAAAGATTGTTCCTATAACAAAAATAGCTTTCCAGACAACTGGTTAAAGAGGTTTTCCAATTAAAAACCTACTTGTCCCCTATCCACAGGATAGAAGACATGGAGAGGGATCTGACCTCTGTGCCCCCTTGCGATCTCCAAATCATTCCCCGCCTCTTTTGTTTTGAATAGAGCCATAGGTTGGAATCTAGAACGTGACCTACAGCTCTATTCATTTTCAATGGAGCTGCCAGAAAGAGCTGAGTGCTATACAGAGCTCTCTCCGGAGCTCTATTCAAAACAAAGGAGCTGGAGGGACAATCTGGAGATCTTGGGGGCACGGAGGTCAGACTCTCGAAATCTCTTACTTGTGCCCTATCCTGTAGATAGAATACAAGTAAGTTTTAATCGGACAACTCCTTTAATGTTACTGCTATACTAATATAATAAACTAACTACTTGCTGTAGTACGCAATTACACCTGATTCTACATGTAAAAGCAAAACATTGCAAAGTTATATTGTGCTTGATGTTGCCTGAGATATTTGTGCCAACACATTTACCGTTTTTATTATATTATAACCAGGCCAACAGCTTTAGTAAAATCTTTGAACCAGTTTTGTATGATTCCAGCCTTTAAAGTGAAGGACTTATTTATACTGTGTTTTGGATCACAACCTTCCGTAGAGACTTGTCTGGTACAGTTGCCAACTGTAAGACAGTAATATAAAGTAAAACAAATGTCTCACACTGCCACGTTCATGTGCAGGCTAAAGCAAAGGAAGGGGAGAGCATTAGGTAATGTAATATACACACAGCAAGCAACTACATCATGGTAATTTATTCGAATTTATAGCATACTAGAAAATGTACCCGGTGCTGCCCGGGTATAAAGTTCCAGTGTGTTAATTAGATTTGTTCCAAGGTCACCCAGGAAGCAAATCTATGCCCTTGTTTTGTTTTTTGTTTAAGGGGAAATCGCCAGGAGCCCTATATACCCCTTTATACACTATGGGGGAGATTTATCATCATTTTACACCATTTTTTTGGAGTGAAAATGTCACAAAATGTGCAACTATCTCAGTGCAGTACAGAAGCAGGGAATCCCTTAATTAATCCGGGATTCCCTGCTTACAGGATTTCCCACCCAAAAGCAGAAAGCAGACTGCTTCTGAGCGGGAAATTTAAAATCCCGGCACAGAAGTTACAGTCTTGCTCCCAGGGGCTTAAAGGAGTATTCCCCCCAAAATAATTTTTGCATTAATATGTTGCTCACCCGTAGCTTTCCACCTTTCAAATATAAATTTATTACGGATTCTGCACAGTTTTGCTGTTATCTAGGTGCCCCCACCCCCACGGATTGCAGAGAATCATCAGCTCTCAGTCCACTCCGACACTCTCCCTGCTCCTGGCCCCGACCCTCCGAGACGGCATCACGTGTCCTCCTTCTCTTCAATGGGCCGGGTTAGTGCTTCTAACCCAGCACACTCAAGAGAGGGAGGGCACTGAGACAGTGACAGCTGCTGCTGCTGAATACTGTCACCCTCTCTGACAGCAGATTGTACCCAGCCCCAAGCTCACCCCACTGTGTGCCCCCCCATCCCTCCCTCAGTAGAGGCCGTGGCCGCTCACCCCGGTGCTCCTGTGCACCTGCAGCTGTGCCCGCCGCTCACCCGCCCGCTCCTGTGTGTGATCTCCCGGTGGCCGCCCTCCCCCTGCTCACTGCTCACCCCGGAGCTCCTGCAGCGGCGGCGCCCGCCGCTCCTGTGCACCTGCGGCGCCTGTGCTCGCCCGCCCCCGCCACTCACCGCCGGTGGCCGGCCGCCCCCCCCGCTCACCCCCAGGAGCTCCTGCGGCGGCGGCACCCACCCAGTGCTCCTGTGCGTGATCTCCTGGTGGCAGCCCGTTCAGAGCTCACCCGGCCCCGCAGCCGCCACCCGCCCGGTGAGTGCGCCCCCCCCAGCACGCTCGCCCGACACCCCCCCCCCCCACCGCTCACCCGCCCGCCGGCTACTGTGTGTGATCTCCCGTTGGCCACCCACCCCCTGCTCACCGCTCACCCCAGACTTCCTGCAGCGGCGGCGCCCGCCGCTCCTGTGCATCTGCGGCGGCTGTGCTCGCCCGCCCCCGCCACTCACCGCCGGTGGCGGCGGCGGCCCGGTGCTCCTGTGCGTGATCTCCCGTGGCAGCCCGCTCAGAGCTCACCCGGCCCCGCAGCCGCCACCCGCCCAGTGAGTGCGCCCCCCCCCCAGCACGCTCGCGGTCCCCCCCCAGTAGAGCGCCGGGCCACCCGACATCCGCACCCCCTTGCAACTCAGCTCTGCTACATTGCCTTCTCAGCTCTGCTACATTGCCCTCTCAGCTCTGCTACATTGCCTTCTCAGCTCTGCTACATTGCCTTCTCAGCTCTGCTACATTGCCTTCTCAGCTCTGCTACATTGCCCTCTCAGCTCTGCTACATTGCCTTCTCAGCTCTGCTACATTGCCTTCTCAGCTCTGCTACATTGCCTTCTCAGCTCTGCTACATTGCCCTCTCAGCTCTGCTACATTGCCCTCTCAGCTCTGCTACATTGTCCTCAGCTCTGCTACATTGCCCTTTCAGCTCTGCTACATCGCCCTCTCAGCTCTGCTACATTGCCCTCTCAGCTCTGCTACATTGCCCTCTCAGCTCTGCTACATTGCCCTCTCAGCTCTGCTACATTGCCCTCAGCTCTGCTACATTGCCCTCAGCTCTGCTACATCGCCCTCTCAGCTCTGCTACATTGCCCTCTCAGCTCTGCTACATTGCCCTCTCAGCTCTGCTACATTGCCCTCTCAGCTCTGCTACATCGCCCTCTCAGCTCTGCTACATTGCCATCATCAGGCAGAAGCATTGCATGATGGAAAATGTAGTTTCCTATCTTGAATATAGAACATCTTTTAGAAAAACTTGTAACTCGGGAACGACAGCAGCTAGAAAGATGGGAGACGGCTCAAATTACTCAGGGGGACTTGGTGAGTAAGAATAGCTAGGTTTGGGAGCATTTCATTTTTTTTTTTTAGCTTTTTGGGGGAAAAACCCTTTAAGCCCTTGGGAGCCAGACTGAAACTGCCATGCCTATGCTGGAGGTCACCCAGCTTTCCCAGCATCCTGTAAGGTTAACCCTTACAGGATGCTGGGAAAGTTGGGGGGGGGGGGATGATAGGGGCTGGGGGTTTCCTGTTCCTGCTTCCTCTGCTGTCTCGGTAGGATCCGCCTCCATGACAGTGGTCCGGGGCGGGGCTTACCAGGACTGCCGAGGAAGCAGCAGCAGGTAACTCCGAGCCCCTAACAACCCCCCCTCGGAGAGTGCACTGCACCAGCAAGGAAGGGGGTTAAGTGCCCCCTCCTTGCTGGTGCAGTGCACTCTCCAAGGTGGTGGTGGTGGTGGGGGTTAAGGTAGGAGCTGGGAGTTACCTGATGCTGCTTCCTCGGCATTTCCGGTAAGCCCCGCCCCCGTACCACGCGCGATGGGGGCAGGGCTTACTGTCATGGAGGCGGAGCCTAACGGGACAGCCGAGGAAGCAGGAACAGGTAACCCCCAGCCCCTATCATCCCCCACTCCCATTGGAGAGCGCACTGCATCTGCTCCAGCAAGGAAGGGGGCACTTAACCCCCTTCCTTGCTGGTGCAGGTGCAGTGCCAGAACAGTCTGGTCCCCATGGGGTTAAGTCCCCGGGGGCCAGACTGTAACTCCCATGCCCATGCTGAAGATCACCCAGCTTTCCCAGGATCCTGTAAGGGTTAATCTTACAGGATGCTGGGAAAACTTGGTGATCTCCAGCATGGGCATGGGAGTTACAGTCTGGCTCCCAGGGACTTAACCCCTTACTTGTTGTTTGTTTTTGCTTGTGTTTTTTCTTTTTCTTACCCCAGATACCGGCATGCAGAGGATTACCGTGGATTCGTTTGGACTACGTCGATGACCGGTGGAGTTTAATGTTCAATAAAATGGTCAACGAGGGGTGTGGGGGTGTTTTTATTTGAATAAAAAACATTTTTCTAGGTGTGTTGTATTTTCTTTTATTACTATATAGACTTAGTAGTGGAAGCTGTCTGATAGACGGAATCCATTACTAAGTCAGGGCTTAGTGTTAGCCGGTATAAAATGGCTAACACTAACCCCCCCATTATTACCCCAGTACCCAATGCCACCAGGGGTACTGAGAAGAGCCGGGTGCCAGTGGTCCCGAAGCGTCCAAATTAACGCTCCCGGACTGGGCGGCAGCAGGCTGGTAATATTAGGCTGGGGAGGGCTTAAACCAATGGCCCTTCCCACCCTGGTGTTACCAGGCTGCTGTCGCTTGGTTTTTAACTCAGCCAGGTTAAAAACCAAACAACAGCAGCCTAGTAACACCAGGGTGGGAAGGGCCATTGGTTTAGGCCCACCCCAGCCTAATATTACAAGCCTGCTGCCGCCCAGTCCGAGAGCGCCAATTTTGACGCTCCAGGAGCACTGGCACCCGGCTCCTCCCAGTACCCCTGGTGGCATTGGGTACTGGGCAGAAGCGAAATTAGAGGGGGGCAGGGGGGGCTGCCACTCCCGGGCCCAACAAGGCTGGGGGCCCACTGACAGAGGTGAATTTGCCTCCAGGGCTAGTCCCTCAGTAGCTGCTTAGGGCCAAAGCTGCCATGCACACCTGCACAGAGGGGGCCTTATCCACAACGCAGGGGGAGTTGGCATCAGTCGGTTTTGCCGATAAATTAATATACCGGTTTGGTCCCGATAGGCCCCGCCCCCGGCGCTACCCGCGGGTCGGATGTTAACCCTATTGCTGCCAGAATAAACAGAGCCTGAGTAGGAGAGAGAGGCTGCACAGCAGCAGGTGGGATCTGATAGCACTGCCACTTTGAGGTAACATAGCTTCCCAGCAACTTGTATGATAACCAGTGTGTGAGAGACTGAGAGCCTGGACTGTGTATAACCAGTGTGTGAGAGACTGAGAGCCTGGACTGTGTATAACCAGTGTGTGAGAGACTGAGAGCCTGGACTGTGTATAACCAGTGTGTGAGAGACTGAGAGCCTGGACTGTGTATAACCAGTGTGTGAGAGACTGAGAGCATAGACTGTGTATAACCAGTGTGTGAGAGGCTCTATTATATGCTCCGGCAGATTCCGCTGTCCTCCCCAAAGGATTGACATGTGTGGTATTACAATTTGGCCTGTTCTCATCAGTGGAAGTGAGCTGCAATACAACACACAAACTGAGGACAGGGGTGGTGCTGTTTCTGGAACAAAGCAGCTATGGTTCTCTAATCTTGCATAACCCCTTTAAATTTTACATGGCCATACAGTATATGTGAATTGTAGAAAGCCTTTTACACTGCTCTCAATTCCTATTCTAGTAATGTAGTAGAATATTCCCTTTATTATTTTGAAAGCAGTGTCGTCTGCTGAGGGTCCCTATGGGTAACTTAATCGGTTGGGGGCCCACTCAGACTTGCTCGCCCCCCCCTAGGCTGAACCCCTAGCTACGCCTCTGGTACTGGGGTAATAATGGGGGGTTAGTGTTAGCCATTTTATATCGGTTAACACTAAGCCCTGAATTAGTAAAGGATTCCGTCAATCAGACAGCTTCCACACAACTATGCCTGTAAAGTAATGAAAGAAAACACAAATACACCTAGAATTTTTTTTTATTCAAATAAAAACACCCCCACACCCCTCGTTGACCATTTTATTGCACATTAAAGTCCGCCGGTCATCGACGTAATCCTCTGCATGCCGGTATCTGAAAAAGAAAGGGAGAAGAAAATGCTCATTACCCAGGAGGCGAACCAGGGCCAATGAGACTATTCAGAGACAATTCTGAGCCAAACAAATCAGCACCACAGAAAATAGACCAGGCCTATCCCTGATAGTAAATTGCACTTTAAATAGACCAGTCTATTCTGGCCAAAGCAGAAATAGACCACATCTAGAAAAATCCCTTGTTGATAAATCTCCCCCTATATACCCAGACAGTTCTGCACTGTTTATGTAAATTGTAGCTTATGCACAATATAAATAAACTAAAAACTTTAACCCCTAAGCTACCCTGGACGTACCCATACGTCCAGGGCCGCCCCCATGTGTTCAGCTCGTAGCCCGGGACCGCGGCTATTAGTGGGCACGGTCCGATCGCCGCGCATGCTAATACAGTAATCGGATGCAGCAGTCAAAGTTGACAGCTGCATCTGATTACTTAATGCAGCCCGTTCCCTGGTGTGTAGTGGGGAGGATCGCTCCTCCTGGACGTTGTCCTTGAGGAGCGATCCACACATCTTACCCCGTCCGGTGTCAGCACCGTTATGGCGCTGATCCCGGCTAGGCACTCGATTGCTTCCGGCTGCAGCAGCCGGAAGCAATCGTTGTGCCTATCTCATAGATGCAGCATAGGGGGGCTTTTAGTATAAGTGTAAAAGTACAAATAAAAGTGTCATTGATAATAAAAAGCCCCCTCCCCTTATAAAAGTTTGAATCACATCCCCCCCTTTTCCCATGTTATAAATAAAAATAAATAAATAAACATGTTTGGTATCGCCGCGTGCTTAATCGCCCAAACTATTAATTAATCACATTCCCGATCTCGCACGGTAAATGGCGTAAGCGCCAAGAAATACCAAAGTGCAAAATTGCACATTTTGGGTTGCATGAAATCCAGAAAAATTGTTATAAAAAGCGATCAAAAAGTCGCATATGCGCAATCAAGATACCGATAGAAAGAACACATCATGGTGCAAAAAATGACATCTCACCCAGAGACCAAAGGATAAAAGTGCTATAAGCCTGGGAATGGAGCGATTTTTAGGAACATATATTTGTTAACAATGGTTTGAATTTTTTACAGGCCATCAGATACAATGAAAGTTATACATGTTACATATCGTTGTAATCATAACGACTTGAGGAACATATATAACAAGTCAGTTTTACCCCAGGGCGAACGGCGTAAAAAAAAAAATTTCACCCCACTTTGAATTTGTTTCTGGCTTCGCAGTATACTTTATGAAAAAATTCAGGTGAAAAAATGCAAGTGCTATGTCATTTTAAGCAGAAGGAGGAAAAAAAGAAAGTGCAAAAATTTAAATTGGCCGGGTCCTCTAAGGGTTAAACATCCTAATTACCTAATAGCCAAACTGAGATGTCATGTGACTAGCCAGTATACATAGCCTGGTTACATACAACATTGGCAGTTTTATATGCAGAGCCTGGTTATATACAACATTTTCAGTGTTATATACAGCCTGGTTATATGCAACATTGTCAGTGTAATATACTGCCTGGTTATGGTTATATGCAACATTGGCAGTGTTATACAGTATACAGCCTGGTTATGTACAACATTGTTAGTGTTATGCTTAGCCTGGTTATGTACAACATTGGCAGTGTTATACAGTATACAGCCTGGTATACAACATTAACAGTGTTATACTGAGCCTGGTTATATAAAACTTTGGCAGTGTTATATACAACCTGGTTATGTATAAGATTGCTAGAGTTATGCTGAGCCTGGTTATATACAACATTTTCAGTGTTAGTGGAGGTCCTGTATACCTGTAGAATAGAGTTGGTGGAGGTCCTGTATACCTGTAGTGTATAGTTTGGGGGTCCTGTATACCTGTAGTGTATAGTTTGGGGGTCCTGTAAACCTGTAGTATATAGCAGGGATGATTCTAGGCCTTCTGCTGCCTGAGGCGAAACCTAAAAATGTACACACTTCACCCCCATAGGTAGCCCCCATACTGAATCGCTCCCTCCCTTGCAGGTAGCCTCATGCTGTATACACTCCCCCCCTTGCAGGTAGCCCCCATACTGTATACACTACCCCCCTTGCAGGAAACCCCCATACTGTATACACTCCCCCCTTCTTGAAGGTTGCCCCCATACTGTATACATTTCACCCCCGCAGGTTGCCCCCATACTATATACACTCCCCCCTGCAGGTAGCCCCCATACTGTATACACTCCCCTTTGCAGATAGCCCCCATGCTGTATACACTCCCCCCTGCAGGTAGCACCCATGCTGTATACACTCCCCCTATAAGTAGCCCCTATGCCTTATACCCCCCCCCCCCCCCCCCCCCCCCCCCCCGCAGGTACCCCCATGCTGTATACATTTTCTAACACCCCCTTACTGTATAAATTCCCCAACACCACCACCGGCAGGTAAGCCCCTCACTGTATATACACTGTACACTTTTAGGGTACAAACACACACACCGTATACGCAGCATATTTTCTGATACGCAGCAGATTAGATCTAAATAACTAATCACAGCATCAAATCTGCACCATCAAATCTGCTGCAGATCTGCTGTGTATCTGCTGAGTATACGGTGTGTGTGTGTGTGTGTGTTTGTACCCTTACTGTATTTCTGAGGATCTGTTGTGAGGCAGCTGGTCCTAACAACCAATCAGATTCCAGCTCCCTTTTAAAATGAAAGTAGTAATCCTATTGGTTGCTAAGGCTTCCAACTGCCATTTCTGCTGGGCAGATCTGCAGTACTGATTATGTCACCTGTGTGTGCAGTGTGGAGATTTTCCCATTCATCTCTATGGGGCGCTCTTCCCCCTTCCCCTCCCCTCCTGTACATCTGGCAAGGACGGGACCTTCGCTCTAACCTTCCCGGGCACCCAATGTATCTGTGGACCAAATTTGGGGTTAAACAGTTCAGGCATTTGGAAGTCTATAGAGGACAGACAGACAGACTTTCATTTTTATGATATAGATAGCATACAAGACTTGTACTGTATATATCATACAGAAGCAGCAGAAGATAGTTTATCAGTGAAATACTAATATTGAAATACTATATATAAATACACACATAAGTTAAACTTTCCTTTTTTTATAGGAAAATGGTGGAGTGTTTATTAGCAGTATAGGGGAGTTATTGGAGGTACATGAATGGTGAAATGCTAGAGGTATATGTAGTGTCCCAGAGTTAGTGTGCCACTACTGGCTTAGCACACCTGTCATCAGGTATTATTATATGTGTTTATGCTCTGGGCTGAAGGTTGCACTTTACTATTCCAAACCTAGGTGTGTCACTCTTCTTGTTTATTGCACAGCTGAAGGGAGTATAAAGGGTTAACACTGTATTTATGTCTTGTTATGTTTGTCACTGTTTTACAATTCTTGAGATAGGTACCTCACACTTCTGCTTCTTTCACACACCAAGGTTTAGGACATGGGTCTCCAAACTGTGTCCCTCCAGCTGTTGTAAAACTACATTTCCCATCATGCCTGGACAGCCAAATCCAAAGCTTTAGCTGGCCAGGCATGATGGTAGTTTTGCAACAGCTGGAGGGCTGCAGTTTGGAGACCTATGGTTTAGGGTGTTCCAGAAGGTTCCCCACCAATGGGAGACAACTCCTATAAAACTCTGTTAAGGTCCTCGTGGGGGGCTTCTTGTCAGTATTTTCTAGAGAGAGAGTTTATAGAGAGTTGTTCCTGCAGAAGCTTACTCCTAGATGCCACTGTCCACTGATAAAATGATGCAATTTTTGAGCAGAAAAAAAGACACAGACAAGAAAACACATATTTCTTTTTTGGATTTACAATTGCAAGGTACCGATATCAAGTTAATTGTCACTTCAACCTTTAGTTAACTTACTTTTAGCAGTACAATTCTCTGTGCCAATAGTAACCATTCTAAATACTACATCCTAAAGCATTAAATCTATTCCAGTATGTGAGATTAAAAATGAATTGTAGTAGTCAGGAAGATTATCTTTTTAAAACCCAGTAGAGTTGGTAAAACTGTAACTTTACAACACTGGGTACCACACAATCCTATCTCACTAAGAAGCCTTAAAGGGAACTTGTCATTGTGTTGCCAGAACTAGGTGCCATCAGGGCTGTTCCCAGCGGCTTCTTACTTCCCTACTAATCTTATGACTGGTAGTTCAGGCAGCATGAAAGTGATACCACATTACCTTTAAAGGCTCTGAAAACCTTTGCACTATTTTTCCTCTGCTTCCTTAAAGAGTACGGCAGCTGCTGGATCAGTGGTGAAAGCAACGCAGAGATCCATAGCAACAAACACGCAGTGACGGAAATGCTTTCCACCCCAATTCTGATCCTATGGGGCTGCATTTCCGTCATGGCGTGTTAGTTGCTGTGGATATCCAAACGTCCGGGTTCTAAGTTGAATTAAGTGCTGATCTAGCAGCAGCCATAGTGACAGGTACTCTTTCATGGATAATGAAGCAAGATTCTAATAGACAATCAGCCATGTGAAGGAGTTACACAAATTCTAGAATATTTTATATTATGTAGAATTTGTGTAATTCCTTCACATGGCTGATTGTCCTGCATCTTGTCCTTCTTTTGAGTCCTGCACAAAAAAAGTATCCGTCGGGCAGATGGACAGAACCTAGACACAAAATTATTCCGCCCTGCTCATTCAAGTCAAGGGGCCTTATTTGGGGCTGAAAATATGATGTGAACATAGCCTTATCCTGGACAAAAAAGGTTCATTTCATAGTTCAGCAATTGTTTTTCACTTAATAACCTACACAGGTAACAAACTGGTTTACAAATAGAAAACTTATGTCTGCTTTCATCTGCTGGAAGTTGTGGTCACACAAATGCCAACATATGGGAAAACAAATTTCTGCTTTTGTTCCTTGGATAGATTTTGGTTTATATTCATTATCGGATTTCACATCCTGTAAACATATCACCCACTGAAATCCACATCATGGTCCAGAAAGTCTAATGAACACCATATGATAACACTTTGGCATTAGCCCCTGAAGTGGACACTTACAAACTTGGCAGAGGTGTGGCTATAGTTGTTTAGAGCAGATACTGGAGGGTGGACAGCTAAATGTGAGCCAATATATATATATATATGAAAGACTCCAGATGGTTCTTTGATGTTTTCAGATTTTTCTTTACTATTACTTATCCATACAGAACTAATAAGGTGGAACTACCACCTTAGCAGCTGCTAAAGGGCCCACCGCATCTGGGGACCTGGTGGCCCTATGCTGTAATGACTCGGGTTCCCTGGGATAACATTCCTTGCATCACCTGGCGGCCTCCCAGGTGCTGCTTTCAAATGTCTGGATCCGGTAGTGAAGCCAGATGCAGGACTGTGATTGAAAGGTCAGGAGCCATTGGCTCCTGACCCTGCCATTCATTTTTGTGTCCGGATGTAGCATTTTGCCTCTATCCACAAGAGCGCGCTCCCTTCCCCAGCACTCCAGCGCATGAGTGACATCACACATGCACACAGAGCAGTGACAGGAATGAGGTGCCAGGCACTGCAGTAGGGGAGTATAGTTTTTTACACAATTTTACACAATAATGCCCGCATTGGGGAGGGTGTGTGTGGTTGGGTGTTGGGTGTAAATTAAAGGGGGATTGTCTGCATGGGGAGAGGGTTAATTTGCAGTAGATTGCCTACATGTGAGGAAGGCGGCCTTCAGGGGGATGTGCACATGGGGTGGTGCTAACTACCAAGGGAGATGCTTACCTTGGGGGTGGGGGGGCTAACTGCCAGAGGAGCTATCACATGGAGAAAAGGTGGGGCTAACTAGCAGGTAGATGAGCACATAGAAGAGAGAGGGGTTAACTACAAGGAGAGATACCTATATGGAGGGAGGAGACTACAAGGCTTGATGCCTACTGGAGGGGGGGGGGGGGGGGGTAACAGCCAAGGGGTGATTACCTACAGTGGAGTGCCTACATAGAGTATATTACATATTAGTGGGCTTACTACTAGGGGAGGGCTTACTACTAGATATGGAGGATGATGATGGTACATAATTGAGGAGCCTGAAATGTTTGTCTGACAGATCATATGGGGACAAATCATGGCTGGGAGAAGTCCTCATAATGGCCCAGGCCGGATGGAGAAGAGAAAAGTGAGCATCTCCAAGAAGAAGCCACTCAAAGAAGACGTCTCCTGTGAGTCATTGCCTGTAACTGCACTGTAATCACTTATGGTCTGAAAAGCCTGTGTAGAGCTGGTATCTGCTGCTGTATGGTCACTGTATGAGGTGATATTGGTCTTGGTACAGTGGATTTTATTCCATAGCAATGGTAGCATAATTCAATATGTGGTGGTAATATGTCCTTTGTAAACTGGTACTGTTGATATTATTAGTATACTGGATTTGGTCAGTAACAGTGTGGTGGTAATGTTAGCGGTCACGGTGTGGCATTAATAATTTTTGCTCCCTACTGGTGCTATAATAATACTCCTAATATGTGTGTGTATATAAATATATCATAACCATGTAACATAAGTTTAGGACTATACTTTACGACTTAGGTGGTGGTGGGGAGTTGGGTTGTGGATGGGGGGGGGGGGCTCGGTCAAAAGTTTGCAATGGGGCCCAGCCATTTTTGTTACACCCCTGGCACTGATATACTGTAACTACAGTGGTTTTTAGTGAAATAGATGTAATTTACATCTTGAGGCTATGTTCACACATAGTATTTCTGTCAGTCTTTTGGTCAGTTTTTTCAACCAAAATCAGGAGTCTGTTGAAAACACAGAAGCTGTGCAAATCTTTCCATTATTATTTTTCCTGTCAGTTCCACTCCTGGTTTTGATTTAATCGCTGTGTATTTATCACTGCGAGTTTCTCACACATAAATCCACAGTGATACTGATTGCTGTCAAGTCAATGTATGTGTATTCTCACTGAGTGTTTGGTGCGATTTTTACATGAGAGTTTTGATTTTCATATGATTTTCACAGGCGAGTTCAACACCACAAAAAACGCAGCTACTTTCATGTGAGTTTTGTGTGAGAAATAAGCAGCGATATGGTACGCGTGAGGGCACCCTAAACTGAACTGATGGATATACTATGTGTGAGCATAGCCTTAATATATCTATATATTGTTAATAGACACAGCTAACATACTGTGGGTTCACACCAGAATCTGGTCCTCCATTGCATGTAAGCATAGGAAACTTGACAAAAACCAGTTCCTTACATATACCTGTATAGAGAGCCACAGGCCCTATTTACTTCAATGGCCCAAACGTTGATAGCTAGTGTCTATGTTTAGATTATTTCCCCTAAGTACACAATTTTTTAGTTGAACTCAAAAACGAATACGTCAAGGAAATTACCCAAATGTGGTGGTTAACTTACTATGTTCAGCCATTGAAGGTTGTCAAACTATTCATATAATGGAGGGCCAAATTGTGAATGAGCCCTTAGATCTGCCACTATGTTTTGTCCTGAAAGGGCATGAAAATTCCGGGCTGGGGTGATTTTGGCAGAGGGCCATAGAGGGGAAAGATGAAAGAAGTAACATGCTCTCACCTCCCCCTCTCCAGTGCTCTGCTCCCCTGGTCCCCGGGTGCTTCCTGGTAAGAGAAGGCACCTTGAACCTGACATGCCAGGCCTGCTCAGCCAGTCAGCGGCCGTAGTGAGATCCCACCTCTGGCTGAGCAGGCCTGACATGTCACGTTACAGGTGCCCACTCAGACCCAGAAGTGCCTGGGACCAGAGGATCGGACCTGTGAGATAACGGCACCAGCGCTGGAGCAGGGTAGGTGAGAGCATGTTACTTCTTTTATCCTAACCGGCACTCTGTCAAAAATTGCTCCATCCCGGAATGCTCCTTTGGTAATCTTCTCTTTGTCATTCTTTCTCACCAAGACTGCTGGGTAGCCTGACCTCATATACCTTACATAAGGAAAAGGATAGGATGCAAGATTGACAAACAAATATGTGTATTTGAGCTATGTGTATACATTAACTGAAAGGTCTAGGCAAATGCATGCCCAATACGAACAGGTCAATGCACTTAAATCACTTTTCAAGTAGATATTAGTACATAGTTCTTTAGGGGTGGTGCATGGGCACTGGTTCATTTCATATGCGAGTACTGGCAAACCTACAAGACAAGACGCACATTTATCTATTCATACTAAGCATGTCTGCCTGTAAAAGCAGCAGAATGGAGAACTGGAAATGGCAGAATAGAGCAGTTCATGAAATTTTAGTCAAATAGAAAGTGACTTAATTCAATGAATATGCTACTATAATGGTAGGGTGTTTAATGAACCCTTTAATAGACCTATAAGGAACAATGTTAAAGAATGTGTCTTAACATAGCCCATATTATGTATTCTTCTAACACCTCTAACTTGTTCCTTTGAATAGAATAATGTAGTTTGTGTCCACTGTCTTGATTGTAGAAATTACCATCTGTGAGCAGTATCTCTGGTAACTATGAGCCAAAGGAAGGTGTGTTAAACAAAAGTGTAGCTATAGGGGGGTGCAGTGGCGCCAGTCAACCCTTAGCCTTGGTGCTTAAAGGGGCCCAAAGACCTATCTAGATATAGTATACAGTAATACCTCTGTTCTCGAACTCAATCGGTTCTGGTAGGCTGTTCCAAACCTGGACAGTTTGAGAACTGAGCTGTGTGTTCCCGTAGGGAACAATGTAAATGTGTTTAATGCAGAGCACCCAACCCACAAAGTGTAAAGACTAGCAGTAAGTAGTGGTGCATCAGGAACCACTACTTACTGTAAAGGAGCAGGGATTCCCTTGATAATGACGGGAATCCCCGCTCTACACCGTGCTCCTGTACAGTGATGTCCTTCCTCTCCAGGCAGCCAGCGCACTCAGCTGCATAGGAGACATGGCAGACACCTGGGGGAGCTCGGGTAACCTCCAATACACTGGCATCCCCCACAGCATTCCCCAAGTGAACCCCTCAATACACTTTATACTACCAGCAGTCCAGGAAGAGAAGAAGATCATCCACAGAGCTCCTGCATGGTGACCTCTTCCCTCTCCAGATGGCCGGTGCACTCTGGGGCTACTTCTCTTCTCCTCCTGGACTGCTGGTAGTATAAATTGTGTTGGGGGGTGCACTTAGGGAATGGCAGTGTATTGGGGGTGACACAAACTCCTGCACAGCGACGTCCTTTCCAGGCTGGAGTGGGAGGATGCTACTGTGCAGGAGCACGGTTTAAAGCAGGAATTCACGTCATTATGACGGGAATCCCCGCCCCTGTGAGCCTTGATGACCAAACACCTCAATATATCTGTCAGCTAAACAATAGCTTAGCTGACAGTTACCTCTCCTGATTTTGCTTGGATACCCAACAATGTTCGAGTACCATACAAAACTTAAGGTGGAAATTTTGTTCAAATACTGAAGTGTTCGAGCAGGGAGGTGTTCAGAAACAGAGCTATTACTGTATGTCGTATGTATTAGGAAAACCAATATACAAGGCAAGGTGCATAGGCAAACTAGTAGATAATATTCAATAGCATATGGTAAGCACTTGTGAGTACCCATTCATTTAGGGGGAAAAAAGTAGAACTCTTCGATGCAGAATGTTTCTTTTCAAAGCGTGTGTGACACATTAATCCCACTGCTTTAAAGATATATTTTCTGTGAGTGTCTCATGACAAGTTTTACTATAATGTTCTCTGCCATCCCATTAGAACTGCGTTCTTCATCAAGGTGGAAAAACTCAGTTATGTCTTCTTTTCTAATATTATGCGGGGATGGAGGATGTCGGTGGCGGGGATGATGGGACCGGGGATGGAGGATTCTGGGGACGGGGATGGAGGATGCCGGGGATGGGGATGGAGGATGCAGGAGACGGGGATGATGGGATGGGGATGGAGGATGCCGGGGACGGGGATGGAGGATGCCGGCGGCGGGGATGATGGGAGGGGATAAAGGATGCCGGCGGCGGGGATGATGGTATTGGGATGGAGGTTGCCAGGGACGGGGATGGAGGATGCCAGCGGCAGGTCTGATTGGACGGGGATGCGGGCGGTGGGGCTGCGGGCACCAGGGAGTTAAAGCACATACCACATACTCACAGCGGGATGTCAATCCCGCTGCGAGTATGTGCTATCATAGGGGTGAATGATATTGGATCCACAGCTAATCTCGCTGCAAATCTGCAGAAGTGAGATCCGCTGCGGATTCGGTAGGTGTGAAGGCACCCTAAAACAGGTTAGCTATGAAACATTAAATTGAGGATATGTATACAGTGGCCACAACTGTTTTGTAAATATATTTTTCTAGCTGGCCCCTCTACAGAGGAAACGTGTTAAAGAAACCTACGCCAACTCTGAGCAGTGAGCGTCTCTAAATAATTCCAGGGAGCATCAGCGCTGCAGGAACATTTTTAAGTCTGGTGCAAAAAATGCCAAACTTAATAAATGTCAACCTTAGACTAGACAATCTTTATAAGTGCTGGATATATCAGGCTTTTTAATAAATCTGTCTCACTTAAAGGAGAAGTCCGGCGAAAATTATTTTTTTATATGTTATTACTTATGGAAAGTTATATAATTTTCTAATGTACATTAATTATGGGAAATGCTCATATACTGCTATTTCCCTTAATTTAGTGTATCAGGAAGTGTTAGAATTATCTCTGAAGCAGTGACGTCACGACCAACGGTGTAATTCCTATGGAGTGTCCAGCAGGGGGCGCTCTATATATAGAAGTCAATGAGTACCATTGACTTCTATATATATAGTGCGCCCCTGCTGGACACTCCATAGGAATTACAGTGTATGTAATGTAATGTAATGCACTGTACTGTTGTGACTTTATGAATACATTTATGGAATACTTTGGGGAGCAAGTGTCCTTGCTCCCCAAAGTATCCCATAAATGTATTCAATAAATACTTTTGCAGGGCACCGAGCAGGGAGGGAGAGAGGTGCCATCTACCTCCCCCCTCCTTGCTCGGTGCTGGGAACATATACAAAGTACTACTCCCCCATTATCTGCAGATAATGGGGGAGTAGTACCTGTGCTATCCCTATCACCGCCCGCGCCGCCGCCGCTCACACAGGGGCTGCTACTCATGCCCCCCGCCGCTCCCCCTCCCCCTCCTCCTCCTCCTCCCGCCATCAAACTGATCGCGCCGCTGATTCCCCGCCGCCCGCGCCGCTCCTAACTACCCGCCCGCTCGCTCCGCCCGCCCCGTTCCTGGCCGCCGCTCTCTGCTCATGCCGGCCGCGTCAGCCCGCCCCCACCCCGGCCGGGGACACCAGGAAGCGCCGTGCTCCCGGCCGGGGTGGGGGTGGGCTGACGCGGCCGGCATGAGCAGAGAGCGGCGGCCAGGAACGCCCCGGCGAGCGAGCGGGCGGGTAGTTAGGAGCGGCGCGGGCGGCGGGGAATCAGCGGCGCGATGAGTAGCAGCCCCTGTGTGAGCGGCGGCGGCGCGGGCGGTGATAGGGATAGCACAGGTACTACTCCCCCATTATCTGCAGATAATGGGGGAGTAGTACTTTGTATATGTTCCCAGCACCGAGCAAGGAGGGGGGAGGTAGATGGCACCTCTCTCCCTCCCTGCTCGGTGCCCTGCAAATGTATTCATTGAATACATTTATGGGATGCTTTGGGGAGCAAGGACACTTGCTCCCCAAAGTATTCCATAAATGCATTCATAAAGTCACAACAGTACAGTGCATTACATTACATTACATACACTGTAATTCCTATGGAGTGTCCAGCAGGGGCGCACTATATATAGAAGTCAATGGTACTCATTGACTTCTATATATAGAGCGCCCCCTGCTGGACACTCCATAGGAATTACACCCTTGGTCGTGACGTCACTGCTTCTGAGATAATTCTAACACTTCCTGATACACTAAATTAAGGGAAATAGCAGTATAGGAGCATTTCCCATAATTAATGTACATTAGAAAATTGTATAACTTTCCATAAGTAATAACATATAAAAAAATAATTTTCGCCGGACTTCTCCTTTAAAGAGTGCTTGCTTTTTTGTGCAAAGTTTACGCATACCGCCCAACATTTGCTGGTAGGAAAGAGGGACAGTCACGGCAATGCACCACGCCCCCTATAGCCACTCCCTCCACATAACCACGCCCCCATAGCCACACCCTCATATCCACATCACCTACTACCATTATATAAAAAAAAAATATTATTGCCACATCGGGGTTATACCCCCATACCATTACTACATAACATCCACTATACAAAGACCAGTATCTCCACTACACTGACCCATATGGATGTAGATACAAATTCTGCACAGGCTCTTTACACCATATTCTTTACACCATATACATGATTACAGTACAGCTACATTCAGACCCCCTGTCTTCCCCATATAGTAGCTAAAACTCTCTGTCCCCTGGTAGTAGCAGCCCCCCTCCCATGTAGCCATTTCCTCCTGTCCTGGTAGTATGTCCCCGCTCCCATGTAGCCATTGTGCCCTTGTATGAAGGCCTCCCCCTATGTATTCACTGTGTCCTGGTAGTAAGGCCCCCTGGAGAACATACATCCAGTCCTGTATATAATGTATCAGTATAGAGAAACTATATCCAGTCCTGTATACAATGTGTCAGTATAGAGAACATATATCCAGTCCTGTATACAGTGTATCAGTATAGAGAACCTATATTCAGTCCTGTATACAGTGTATCAGTATGGAAAACCTATATCCAGTCCTGTATACAATGTGTCAGTATGGAGAACCTATATCCAGTCCTGTATACAATGTGTCAGTATGGAGAACCTATATCCAGTCCTGTATACAATGTGTCAGTATAGAGAACATATATCCAGTCCTGTATACAGTGTATCAGTAGAGAGAACCTATATCCAGTCCTGTATACAGTGTATCAGTATAGAGAACCTACATCCAGTCCTGTATACAGTGTATCAGTATTGCAAACCTATATTCAGTCCTGTATACAGTGTATCAGTATAGAGAACCTATGTCCAGTCCTGTATACAGTGTATCAGTAGAGAAAATCTATATCCAGTCCTGTATACAGTGTATCAGTATAGAGAACCTACATCCAGTCCTGTATACAGTGTATCAGTATTGCAAACCTATATTCAGTCCTGTATACAGTGTATCAGTATAGAGAACCTATGTCCAGTCCTGTATACAGTGTATCAGTATTGCAAACCTATATTCAGTCCTGTATACAGTGTATCAGTATAGAGAAACTATATCCAGTCCTGTATACAATGTGTCAGTATAGAGAACCTATATCCAGTCTTGTATACAATGTTTCAGTATAGAGAACCTATATTCAGTTCTGTATACAATGTTTCAGTATAGAGAACCTATATCCAGTCCTGTATATAATGTATCAGTATAGAGAACCAATATTTAGTCCTTCATACAATATATCAGTATAGAGAACCTATATCCAGTCCTGTGCTGTACAGTGTGTCAGTATAGAGAACCTATATCCAGTCCTGTATACAATGTTTCAGTATAGAGAACCTATATTCAGTTCTGTATACAATGTTTCAGTATAGAGAACTTATATCCAGTCATGTGCTGTACAGTCTGAGCTGTATACAGTGTACCAGTATATATAACATGTAACAGGCAGACAGCTGCAGCTCACTGAGCATTGTCTGTGTCAAGCTCTCAGTTGAAAAACTATTATTCCCATCATGCCTGGACAGACAAAGCTTTAGATATCCAGGCCTGATAGGAGTTGTAGTTTTGCAACATCTGGAAGGCTGCAGTTGGGGTTGTAGGTTGGGGTTGTGGAGCAGTATGCAGCTGTCAGGACATGCTGGGGGTTGTAGTTGTGGAGCAGTATGCAGCTGTCAGGACATGCTGGGGGTTGTAGTTGTGGAGTAGTATGCAGCTGCCATTGTCCCCTGTTATTAAGCCCCCCCCCCTCAGGCAGCCATTGCCCCCTGGTAGTTAGCCCCCCTCAGGTAGCCATTGCCCCCTGGTAGTTAGCCCCCCCTGAGGTAGCCATTGCCCCCTGGAAGTTAGCCCCCCCCCCAAGTAGCCATTGCCCCCTGGTAGTAACCCCCCCCCCTGAGGTAGCCATTGCCCCCTGGTAGTAAGCCCCCCCTGAGGTAGCCATTGCCCCCTGGTAGTAAGCCCCCCCTGAGGTAACCATTGCCCCCTAGTAGTAAGCCCCCCCTGAGGTAGCCATTGCTCCCTGGTAGTAAGCCCCCCCTGAGGTAGCCATTGCCCCCCCGAAAGTAAGCCCCCCCTGAGGTAGCCATTGCCCCCTGGTAGTAACCCCCCCTGAGGTAGCCATGGCCCCCTAGTAGTAAGCCCCCCCCCCCCCCCGAGGTAGCCATCGCCCTCTGTTAGTAAGCCCCTCCCTCAGGTAGCCATGGCCCCCTGGTAGGCACTACCCCTCTCTCCCATGTGGACAATGCCCCCTGTACAGTAAAAAAAGCCATTTACTCACCTCAGCAGCTGGTCTCCTCTATCCTCCAGCGTCTCCTCTCCCTGCTCTGCGTACATGAGTGACGTCACTCATGTGGCGGAGCTACGGGGGGGGGGAGCGGCCTCTTGTGGCTGGAGGCAGAATGACGCCTTCAGCCACAAGAGGTTTAGCAGAGCAGGAAGCCGATGTCTCCTGCTCTGCTAGTGTAACTGAGGTGCGGGGGGCGGCGGGATACATGGGGGCTGTCCCGGGACGGCGGGACATGACCCCAAAAAATGGGACTGTCCCTCCGGATCTGGGACACTTGGAAGGTATAGTTTACGCCATCTATTACTTGGATTGAAGTCCATCAGAATTTTCAGACAGATTTAGGTGCATTTTTAATGCAAAGTCGGCCGTGCCCTATTTTTTGAATAAACCCCACCCCTTTTTTCGTACCAGGCAGAAGTGTCTAAAATGCATAATAAATGTGGAGAAAAGTCTTGTGTGCCACTTTTTCAGCCAAAATTCTAAAAGAAGACACAATAGTAAACTTGGGCCAGTATGATTTTAACTGGGTTGGGCTGTATTTTTATTGCTCCGTCTAGTGGAGAAAATTGCCACAATCTCTCAGATAAAACACCATAGCTAACAAATGCTATGGTTTGGAAAGCTACCCCACTGACCCAAAAACACAGCCCAAGTGAGAGAAAAAAAACACCACAAGTTAAAAAACATTGTGTGAAGAGTTTTATATTTCCCTATTGGCTTAATGTTAATACTAGGCCACAGCATATTTTTTATACTTAAAAAAAAAACTATTGTTTTTATTGTGTTTCTCCAGAAACATAAAATTTTTGCTAGTTATCTCCATTGTAACTTAACTATGAAGATATGTGGATACAAACTTTTATTTGCTGTAACAAACAGGTAACAAGTTAAAGGGGTTGTCCAGCAAGAAGACAGCTAAAGCTTTCAGCTTGTCATCGCTGAAACTTTTTATCCCCCCTGCCTTAGTTCGGCGGGCGGGGTTAAGTCACGATCACTGCTGAATAATGTCCAATAGCTTTGAAGATACTGTGCAGCTATTTGACATCATGTGTGAGTATAGGTATCCTGATTCCCCTGTATTTATTACTGGACGACAACCACAACCATGGGGGTATCAACAAAATAAAGACAGTCACAACCACCAGGTATAAATATCATATAAGTGTTCAAATAGTACCAGTAAGAATATAGTTAACAGTCCGATCAAAACAGGTTGTATATCTATATGGCCTCCTATACTAGGAAAACATAATTGTGCAGCCTATATGAAGCAACCTGGATCCTCGCAAAATTATATTGTATGCTTACCCATATTAGTGGAGTGGCGCCCATACGCGATGCGCGTTTCCACATGCATTTGCTTTATTAAGGGGCGTCATATTTAACTGGTGTAGAATGATAGTGCTTGTGACAATGACGACCTATAATATAAGTTAGTAGGCTGCACAAAGGACGGCCTATACTATATATGTATATATATATATTATTTTTTTTTGGGGGGGGGGGGTTGCACAAAGAGGCCTATTCTATATGGGGGGGGGGGGGATTATACTATATGAGGGGGCCTATACTATATAAGGAGGAGGCAGCACAGAGAGGACAAAAACAATATGGGGAGCTGCACAGAGAGGACTTTACTATATGAGGGGTGACTATACCATATGAGGGGGCCTGCACTATTTAGAGAGGAGGCTGTATACAATATGGGGGGAGCTGCCCCTATAGGCCTGTACTATATTGGAGGTTTGCACAGTGTATTATATTACATAAGGGGTCATCACAAGGGACCTATGCACAGAAGGGCCTAAATATTGCATCTAATCGGCAACATATGTACATGTGAATGTATACTAACTGTTCCACATGTCATTTGCTATGCTACATTAGCTTTATGACTTAGGTACTGACGTTCCTGTGTTAAGTTTTTGGTTTGCCCAACTTTGCCTGAACATTGCCCAGCTCACTTGTCATTCCACTCAGCAGTGGCTGAATCTTAGAGGGAACATTGGGTACAGGCTCGTGAAGTTAGGCCCACTTCTCTGTCCTGTGAATAAGCAGTAAATGTTTAAGATAGGAAATACTAGCAACTCTGTAAGGTGTTTTGTTAGTATAGGAGCACCCTCTAGTGGACAGTGGACATAACAGTTTCAAATGATTTCTGTAGAAAAATAAGACAAGTGGATTTTCTATGATCTATTTATATAACGTGTGTAGATAGAAAGATAGCTAGCTAGCTAGCTACTAGGATTGATAGCTAGAGGACAGCGAGAGGTGATCACTCATATCAATGTTCGCTCTGTTAGTGGCTTCAGCACAGTGTCGGAGAGGGGTATCTTGGGCCCACCAGGGAGATTTATGTTAGGGGCCCATCCTACATGCAAAGTTGTAGCCAGTGCCAAACCTCTTTATGATAACACTGCAAAAACATAGAGCTATGTATGTGACCAGCTATGCGTATACATTGCCAGTCACTTTCATAATCGTTTCTGTGGCACCATATTTGAACAGCATATAATTCCCTATATCATAAGGGTCCAATCACTCATACCCAATCATACTAGATCTGCTGAAAATCTTATTGCTGCAGACATCAATGTAATTAAAAGATGAAACAAAGCATAAAATCTGCAGCATCAAATCAGCTGCAGTTGCTGTACATGAGAATTATACGAATACTAAATAATGTTCTACACAAAATAAAACCATTTTCCTCTCCATCCAGTCCAGACCACCGTGACGATTTCTTCCAGCTACAATTCATCTCTTCAGAACCTGCCAGACAGACATCTTAGGCTCTGCACATTTCTAGCAACTTGGTTCCCTTTCTCCCTCTTATAGCCTCCTAAACTGCTGTGTACCCCACACAATAATAATGCCCCATGCTGTGCCCCCACATAGCAATAATGCCAACTGTTGTGCCCTCCATATAGTAATAATATACCCCTTAGTGTGCCTTTCATCATAATAATGTCCCCCATGCTTTCCCCTCAGTATAAATGTCCCCCTCCCTGCTCTGCCCCTGGTAATAATGTCCCCCATGCTGTCCCCCTCAGCAGTGGCATCGCTAGGCAGTTTTATTCAGGGCTCATGCCCTTGAAAAAATGCCTGCTGCCCCGGTTTTGCGAGCCAGATGCGGCTCTTTTGATGGCCGCATCTGGCTCGCAGCTCGCCGCTACTGCCACTCCGCCTTACCTACTGCCCACCCGACATAGCGCGCAGATGTGCTCATCCAATCAGCGGAGACCGGGAGCGTGGGGCATCTGCTGCGCACGCATCCAATCAACGCGAGCAACACGGCCCGCCGCAGCGGCCCCACGCTCCCAGTCTCCGCTAATTGGATGAGCACGTCCGGGCGCTATGTCAGGCGGACAGTAGGTGAGGCTGCCGATACTACCACTGCGGAGCCCATGTCGGTGGAGGTGAGCAGGCGGGGGAGAAGCGCAGGGGAGAGAAGGGGGGGAGAGAAGCAGGGGAAAGAAGCACCGGTGAGGCAGGGGGGAGAGAAGCACTAGGGAGGCAGTGGGGAGAGACGCATTGGCAGACGGGGGGGGGGGGGAGGGAGCAGGGGGGGGAGAAGCACCGAGATGGCAGGGGGGGAGAGACGCATGGAGGAGGCGGGGGGAGAGAAGCACCGTGGAGGTGGGGGGGGGGGGAGAAGCATGGAGGAGGCAGAGGGTAGTGGAGCACAGAGGAGGCAGGGGGGAGAGAAGAACAGAGGAGGCAGGGGGGAGAGAAGCACGGGGGAGGCAGGGAGGGGGAAGAGAAGCACGGGGGAGGCAGGGAGGGGGAAGAGAAGCACGGGGGAGGCAGGGAGGGGGAAGAGAAGCACGGGGGAGGCAGGGAGGGGGAAGAGAAGCACGAGGGAGGCAGGGAGGGGGGAGAGAAGCACGGGGGAGGCAGGCAGGGGGGAAAGAAGCATGGAAGAGGCACGGGGGAGAGAAGCACGGAGAAGGCAGGGGGGAGAGAAGCACGGAGGAGGCAGGGGGGAGAGTAGCACGGAGGAGGCAGGGGGGAGAGAAGCACGGAGGAGGCGGGGGGAGAGAAGCACAGAGGAGGCAGGGGAAGAGAAGCACGGGGGAGGCAGGGGAAGAGAAGCACGGGGGAGGCGGGGAGGGGGAAGAGAAGCACAGGGGAGGCAGGGAGGGGGAGAGAAGCACGAGGGAGGCAGGGAGGGGGGAGAGAAACACGGAGGAGGTAGGGGGCAAAAAAGCACGGAGGAGGCAGGGGGGAGAGAAGCACGGAGGAGGCAGGGGGGAGAGAAGCACGGAGGAGGCGGGGGGAGAGAAGCACAGTGGAGAGAAGCATGGGAGAGGCAGGGGGAGAGAAGCACGGAGGAGGCAGGAGGGAGAGAAGCACGGAGGAGGCAGGAGGGAGAGAAGCACGGAGGAGGCAGGGGGAAGAGAAGCACGGAGGAGGCAGGGGGGAGAGAAGCATGGAGGAGGCAGGGGGAAGAGAAGCACGGGGGAGGCGGAGAGGGGGAAGAGAAGCACGGGGGAGGCAGGGAGGGGGGAGAGAAGCACGGAGGAGGCAGGGGAGAGAAAAGCACGGAGGAGGCAGGTGGGAGAGAAGCACGGAGGAGGCAGGGGGAGAGAAGGACAGTGGAGAGAAGCACGGGAGAGGCAGGGGAAGAGAAGCACGGTGAAGAGAAGCATTGAGGAGGGAGGGGGGAGAGAAGCACAGAGGAGGCAGGGGGTCAGGTGGGGTAGTGTGTGTGTATGGCGGTCGAGTTAATTGCAGGCAGGAGGGGAACTTTATTACTATGATATGTGCATAAGGCGCATTATTACTATATAGGAGGTACAGCAGGGGCATTATTACTATGGGGGTGCACAGCAGGAGGCATTATTACTATGGGTCACAGCAGAATGCATTATTACTCTATGGGGGCACAGCAGGCACATTATTACTATATAGGGGCACAGCAGGCGCATTATTACTATATAGGGGGCACAGCATAGGGGACATTATTACTATATGGAAGGCACAATGGGGGCATTATTTCTACATGGAGGGGACAGCAAGAGCTATTATTACTATATGGGGGTGCAGCAGGGGACATTATTACTATATGGGGGTGCAGCAGGGGACATTATTACTATATGGAGGCACAGCAGGGACATTACTACTATATGGATTAACATCAGGAGACATTATTACTATATGGGGCACAGCAGGGGACATTATTACTATATGGAGGTATAGGGGACATTATTACTATATGGAGGAACAGCAGGGGACATTATTACTATATGGAGGCATAGGGGACATTATTACCATATGGAGGCACAGCAGGGGACATTTACTATAAAGAGGCATAGGGGACATTATTACTATATGGAGGGTACAAAAGTAGACATTATAATTATGTGGGGGCACAGCAGGAGACATTATTACTCTATAGGGGGCATTATTACTATGGGTGTGTACAGCAGGGAGCATTATTACTATATTAGGGTGCACAGTAGAGGACATTTCACAATGTGAAATAACACAGCAGGGGACATTATTACTATGGGGCACAACACTGGACATTATTACTATACGGGGCACAGCAGAGTATCCTACATACAGGGGAAACATACTTACCTACCTACTCACTGACACCAGGCTGCGGAATTACTACATTTGGGAGCCTATAGAAGGTGAAAAGGGAATGAAATTGAAGGAAAAGTGTGGAGCCTAAGATGTTTGTTTGGCAGGTTTTGAAGAGATGAATTGCAGCTGAAAGAAATCATCATGGAGGCCTGGGCTGGATGGATGGATGGATGTGTGAGAGGGCGGCACATCAAACTGATCAGTTTATCCCTAGAAGCTGCGCAGCTTCTAGGGATATTAAAGTGACAGTGTCACAATTCCCACCGGAATTCCGCGGCACCCCTGGCGGGTTTTTCAGACACCCCAGTGTTTCACGGCACGCTGGTTGGGAAACGCTGGGCTAGAATAAGGCCTAATAACCACCATAAAAAGGCATATCAGAGGTCATTAAGGCGTTGTCGTTATTGGTAAAAAAAAAAAAAAATTACACGTCAGACGGTCAGTCAAAATATTTTATTTGTTGGGGTGTCAATGCTGAGACCACCACCTGTTGCTAGGTCATCACTCAATCCATCATGCTGCTGGAGATGCGTGCTCTAATATAGTCTATGGAACCCATCATGTACAACAGGAGTGTCAAACTCAAATACACAGTGGGCCAAAATAAAAAAACTGGACAAAATTGCGGGTCAACCTTGATAATTATTGAAGCGAGAATGCAGCGGTCCGGGCATTGTCAGAGCAGCGCGTAGTGTTCCTGGCCCTGTCAGTGGTGTGTCTCCCAGCGCTGTGCACTATGATAAATGACATGATAAATTGCTATGACATGATTAAACCCCAACCCATGCAACAGCCAACCCCCCCAATATTGCCCCATGTAGTAACCAACACAACCAAAACTGCCCCACATATTAGCCAGCCCTCCCAATAGTGCCCAAATAGTAGCCAGCCCCCCAAGTGTCCCATATAGTAGCCAGCTCTCCCCAATAGTCTCATATAGTAACCAGCCCTCCCTAATAGCCTCACATAGTAGCCAGCCCTCCCCACAGTCTCATATAGTAGCCAGCCCTCCCCATAGTCTCTCTTACAGTAGCCAGCCCTCTCCTATAGTATATTATATAATAGCCAGCCCTCCCCTATAGTCTCCTATATAGTAACCAGCCCTCCCCATAGTCTCTCTTACAGTAGACAGCCCTCTCCTATAGTATGTTATATAGTAGCCAGCCCTCCCCCATAGTCTGTTATATAGTGGCCAGCCCTCCCCCATAGTCTCCTATATAGTAACCAGCCCTCAACCATAGTATCTTATATAGTAGCCAGCCCTCCCCTATAGTCTCTTATATAGTAGCCAGCCAGATGCAATTCAATTTGTGAATTGGCTGGCGGGCCAAAAATAATGGCACTTCAGGCCAGAGTTTGACATGTCTGATCTACAACATGATGGACTGATTGATGATCTAGCAATCAGAGGTGGTCTCATCATTGACACCCCAACCAATAAAAACTTTTGGCATGTCTGCATGTTTTATAATGACAATAAGGGCGCATTCACACGTTCCGTGTTCTGCATGTAACAGACTTCTCCCCCGCCTGGGCAGCATCTGTAATTAGATGCTGGGAGCGGGGGAGCGGTATTCATATGCGCCGCGCTGTCATTACAGCACAGTGCATATGAATACAGTTCCCCCACTCCTAGCATCTTATCACAGATGCTGCCCGGGCGGGGGAGAAGTCTGTTACATGCAATCCACGTCCATGTTCCGTGCAGAACACAGAACTTGTGACAGCGACCTAAAGCCTTTTGCACACATCTATGAATAGGTTTGTTGGATAGTATTTCCATCTCCAAAGAGGGTATGAATGAGTTGATGCTGGGTGGTCGGGTGTGTGTGTGTGTGTGGGGGGGGGGGGGGGGGATTGAAAAAGTTCCAAGCTATGCAGGGAGAGGGAAGAAGAGGAATAAAGGACCAATACGTTAAAGGGGCTATCTGGGCAGGTCAATATATATCAGGGAATTGATGAGGGGGGAGGGGGGACAGGCCTGCCTAGCCGTAGACAGACCTGTAATGTCCCAATCACAAACCTGGAACTGGCCAAACAGTGTGGTTGAGAGCAGCATAGTACAGGCTGTGGTGCGGGAGCCTGGAAAGGTTAGTCATTAATAGTTGTTTTTTTGTTTTCAATCCCCCATTCCCTGGTACATATATAAAAAAAAAATTCCTGTTCAGACAGCTCCTTTAAATGTAAACTAATATCTGGTTAGAAATATCTAACCTGCTGATACGTCCCTATAGTGCACAGGGTGCTTAGGATGAAGGTCCTTTCCTTACCTTCATTCTCAGCTTGGTGTACTGATGGGCAGGGCTAGAACCCTTAGTGCACCAATCCAGAGTGCCACCTCTATATTCTTGAAGAGGGGAGGGTCGATTAAGTGCAATGAGAAGGGTAGTAAATCCCCCAGTGCACCAAACCGCCTAATTTGCATATTAAACAAAGTTAAGGATGTAGGTAAAAAATTACCTTCATCCTCAGCAACTTGAGGTCTATGGGGACATAACAGCAGGTTAGGGTCTTCTTTTATGCTCTTAGTTTCCCTTCAGGCAGCTGAACACTGATTATACACACATATACACATACATACATACATGCACATAGATGTGCACATAACATAGGTAGATAAGCAGACACACAAATTACAAATGAGTGCACATGGGATGTGTACCTACTGTATATACTACACAAATATGCACAATACATAGATATACACAGATATAAACAGATGTACACACATGTGCATACATAGTACACACATATGGACAATACACATGGATCACATACACATACGCATACATAGAACACACATGAACAAAACGCACAGATCACATACACACGTATACATAGTACACACATATGGACAATACACATAGATCACATACACATATGCACACACACATGGACAATATGCATAGATCACATACACATATGCATTAGAGATGAGCAAATAGTGTAATATTCGATTGGATTCAATTCGATTCGAATAGCTCCCGATTTTCGACTATTTGAACGAATATAGAATCCCATTATATTCTATGGGAGAAAAATCCTTGGGACCTAGAAATCAAGATTCGATCACTAGAAGGTCACCAAGTGCCCAATGAAACCTCAGGAAAGGATGCCAACACCTCTGGAATGCATATAGGACAGCAGGGGAAGCATGACTGGGTACATGAACATAAAGTAGAAGTGTACATTTTGTTCTAGCGGTACTTGCGTACGTATTAGGTGGTGTGTAATATTAGCGTATGTTTTTTTTTGTTTATTCAGTACACTTGTGAAATACAATTGCTTGCAGAGTTATATATTGTCCAGCCAGTGATGTGAATTGCACACATGTATATATTTCCTATAAATATCCACTTTCAGTATTACGCCACTATCACACACTATCAACTATAGACTCCAAACACAATATAACCGCTTTGTATAATGGAAAAAATACTCGGACAAGAAAGCCAAATATTGAGCAAAAGAAAATTTATCATGCAGCCATTTAAATCACAAAAAGCAAAGTTGGTGTGGGGATTACTTTAAATGGCAATAGAGTCTCTCTTCCCATGGTGTTTAGCCAAACAGCAGTCCTTTTATTTTTTAAGGCAATGGAAAAGCCTGGAATAAGTGGGAGCAGCCGACAGTGACACTTTAAGACTCTTTTGGACAGAACGCTGGCGGCAGGGCAGGCCAGCACCTCCAAGGCGTATAATAAGAGTTCCAGCCACGTGTCCAACTTGGAGACCCAATACGTGTAGGGCGCCGAGGGATCGGGGAGGACAGAGTTGTGGTCGGCCAGGTACTCACGCAACATCCGCCGATAGTTGTCCCTTCTGTTCATAGTAGGCCCTGCAGTGATGTTATTTTGGCGAGGGGGTGCCATGAACGTGTCCCATACTTTGGAGAGTGTTCCCCGGGTGGCCGTCGACCTGATGGATGTTGTCCAGCTTTGGGATGAACTCTCTTCTCTGCCACCAGCAATGGAAGGTGGGAATATCTCCATTATATTTTGCAGCAGTTCCCTCTGGTACTCCAGTAGTCTTGTGGTCCTCTCCTCTACTGGAATGAACGAGGAAAACCCAGTATTTTTTTCTCCCCATTATGTGGACAATGCGTTTGTCCCTCGCAAAGCAGCCCAACATAAATTCAGCCATGTGTGCCAGGCTGTGAATTGGCATCACTTCACTGCCCCTACTAGAAGGATCGCTTAATATTTGCTCCTCCTCTTCCACCTCTTCTCCCCATCCTCGCTGGACCAAAGGGACCCACACAACTGCACCACTAGCCTCGTCAACAGTGTGGCCAACAGCCTCCTCCTCCTCCTCTTCTTCCTCTAGGAATCAACAATGTGTAGTGTGACTGTCTAGCTCCGTCACATCTCCTCCTATCCCGGCCTCCTGTGCGTGCAAGCCATTGTCCCTGATGGCGATGAGGGATTCTTTAATCTTGTTGTGGTGACATCACACAACAGTCGGTTGACTGCCCGGTGGACCTCCGAAAGTGGGCGCACAGGCGCCACACCTTTGCCAGTAGCTCGGGGTAGGTCTTTAAAAAGCGCTGCACCACCAAAAAAACGTGGGCCAGGCATGGAACGTGTTAGAGTTCTCCAAGCTCCAAAGCTGCCACAAAGTTAAGGCCATTAACACACATGCCTGGTCCCTGCTGCAGTGGCAACAGCCAAATTTCTGCCTGCTGCGAGATGGCATCCTTGACCTCTGGGGCGCTAGGCTAATCACCTAGGCTAATAAGCTTGAGCATGGCCTGCTGACGTCTCCCCACGCCAGTGCTGCAGGGTTTCCAGGAGGAGAAGATGGAGGGGTTGTCAGAGCCCGTGCTGGCAGGAGGGAGGCTGTGCCTGTCTGAGACCCGGTACCCGCCCCCACAACATTTACTCTGTGTGTCGTCAGTGATATGTAGTGTCCCTGCCGTATGAGTGACATAGCGTGCACACCGCACTCATCTTGAATTCCGTGCAAACATTAAAAAACCTCCACACCAAAGAAATGCGTGACCTCAAGGGGGGAGCTTAGCGTGACTGGCTGCTTTGGGGAAAAGCCAGGGCTCTGGTGACTCTGGCCTGCCTCCGCTGACTCGCCTGCCCTCTACCTCTGGACATCCCTCTGCCTCTTTGCGCCTTTTTTGGTGAGGCGCTGGCCTCCACACCTCCACTACTTTCCCCAATGGACATCACCCCTTGTCAGGTCGGGTCGTTCGCTTCATCGCCCCGCCCCTCCTCTTCTATCTCTTCACTCTGCTGCTCCTCCTGCACACTGGGCCTGTCAACTGTTTGCTTAATGGCAATTGGGTCTCCTCATCGTCAGTCATGACGACTTCAGGTTGCCGGTACACAACACCAAAATCAACTGGACATGGCGAATGCTCCAGATTTTGTGCATTGCTACAGATAAAATCCTCAGGTAGCTTCTGGGATTCATCAAGTATTTGAACACTGTCCAATTGGGGAAAAGGACCCGAAAAGAGCTCCTCGGAGTGAGGAAGGGTGGGATGACTATGATTGACTAATTATGCAGGTTTGGAGACATGAGTGTCAGACTCTTGGCTAGCCTTGAGACTGGAGTGAGTGGATAAATGACTGGAAGCACTCTCCGCCATCCATCGTAACACTTGGTCATGCTGATCAGGCCTCGACAGTTGTGTACCCCGCCCCCCTGCACAACTGTCCTATACAGCCTGTGATGGTGGATGGGTGCGATACTGGACGTCCCTCTGAAGCATGTGCTGTATCCCCAATCACTTGACCGCGGCTTTAAACCCCAGCAGCATTTCCGCATCCCAGTCCTCTTCACTTTGCCCTACGCATTGTGGTAGCCTTTTAACTTTTTCCAATACAATTTAGCTGTACCAGATAGTTTTTCATTTACAGCCGTATACTGGATATAGAATTGTTTTTACAACAATAGAAATAAAGGGCTGGTCAATGCCTTCCCTGGACGCACACTGCGCAAATCTGTAGAGGCGAGATAACAGCTATATTATACCACACACTGTATACAGCCGTATACTGGATATAGAATTGTTTTTACAATAGTAATAAAGGGCTGGTCAACGCCTTCTCTGGACGCACACTACGCAAATTTATAGAGGCGAGATAAGAGCTATATTATCCCACACACACACACACACACTGTATACAGCTGTATACACTATCAGTGGGTATACACACTGCCTATGTCACAACAGCTTGTAAATGTCTGTTTTTCTATAGTTTTAGCCCTAACAAGGGCTTTTGGGGGTCCCTTCCTACCTAACTTCACCTAAAACCTTCCTCTCCCTGCTTTACAGACTATCCCTCTCTTGCTCCAACCAGCAAGTGACACAAATCTCAAATCACAATTCTTTTATTCAGGAGGTCACATGGTTTAGCTAGCCAATCGCAGTTAGAGTTTTTTTTTAAAGTCCTGCCTATTCCTAGTGCCTGTCCCTACCCCCTGCATGTTTATTGGCTGGAAAAAAAAGTGCCAGGGGATGTGGGAGGGCGAATCGAATTTTTACTGCATCGAATACCTCGAATAGCGTACTATTCGATCGAATAGCTGTTGGATCGTATTGAATTCGCTCATCTCTAATATGCATACATAATACATATATATATGGACAAACACACAGATCACATACACATATGCATACAGTACGTAGTACATACACAGACAATAAACACAAATCACATACATATACAGTGGTACCTTGGTTTAAGATTAACTTGGTTTAAGAGCGTTTTGGTTTAAGAGCTCACAGTTTTTCAAAATTGTGACTTGGTTTAGGAGCATGGTTTTGGTTTAGGAGCTCCCTGTACTGGGTGGGAGTGGGGGAGGGACATGGTCTGCATAACGTGGTCTACAGCTCTGTACTCTGACCCTGAAAGTCTCCCTCACCTTCCAAATCAGGGCAGATCCACTTCAGGCTGGGGCTTTCATCAGGGGACAGGACTGTGGAGGTAATCTCTTCATAGCTGTAACCCTTCTCTCCCTGGAGAGAGAGTGCTGCTATACTGTGTCCACATCTGCCCTGCTCATTCCTCATTCCTAAATGTTTGTTTCATCTGTTCTACATGTTTTTCAGAATAATAAATCATTATTTTTGGGGTGTGGAACCAATTGTCTACATTTCAATGATTTCTTATGGCAAAAATTTGCTTTGGTTTATGATTTGGATTACAATCACAGTCCGGTAACGAATTATGATCCTAATCCAAGGCACCACTGTATAGCCTTACCTTTTCTGAAGGGAGGTTTCATATAATGTAATGTCTTAAGCTTCAGAACCTGCTCACAGCCCATACCCTGCAGACACTCTCCTCAGCATATAGTGCAGCAGGCTGTGTGTGAGGACACTCAAGGGTGGGGAAGCAACGCTTCTTCCCTGTATGGGTATGTGCACACTGAGGAAAAGGCGAGGAATTCAGCTTGAGATTCAGCTTGAAATTCCTCCTGTAAAATATGTACAGAGCTAAGTCCCATTGTGTTCAATGGGTTTTCTGCTCTGTTGTTCACACTGCAGAATTTCCGAGCAGAATTTTCTGCTGTAGATCTGCTAGAGGAATCCTATAGAAGTCAATGGGGGGCTTAAATTCTGCTTGAATTCTGCCTGAAAACTTTCTGCTTCAATTTCTCGAGAATTGTTCAGTGTGCATATATAAGGCTATGTGCACACTGAGCAATTCTCGAGGAATTGAAGCAGAAAGTTTTCAGGCAGAATTCAAGCAGAATTTAAGCCCCCCATTGACTTCTATAGGATTCCTCTAGCAGATCTACAGCAGAAAATTCTGCTCGGAAATTCTGCAGTGTGAACAACAGAGCAGAAAACCCATTGAACACAATGGGACTTTGCTCTGTACATATTTTACAGGAGGAATTTCAAGCTGAATTTCAAGCTGAATTCCTCGCCTTTTCCTCAGTGTGCACATAGCCACACTGAGGAATTCTCGCAGATCTCCAGGCAGATTCCACGGCAAAATGCATGCGGAATCTGCCCGTATTTCCGCCTGTAAAGAATGAACATTGTGAATGCACATTGACTTTAATGGACTTTCCGCTTATTTGTTCACACAGTGGAATTTATGCACTGAAAATTATGCCGCGGATCCGCTTTCCTGCCCGAAGAATTGACGCATCAATTCTTTGGGCGGATTCTGCTAGAGGAATCCTATAGAAGTCAATGGGGCTTGAATTCTGCTAGAAATTTTGCTTGAATTCCGCCTGCATACCACTTGAATTCCACTTGAATTCTGCTCAAATCTAGCTCCTATTCTGCCAAAGCTGAATAGGGGTATGTGCACACTGAGCAATTCTCGAGGAATTGAAGCAGAAAGTTTTCAGGCAGAATTCAAGCAGAATTTAAGCCCCCCATTGACTTCTATAGGATTCCTCTAGCAGATCTACAGCAGAAAATTCTGCTCGGAAATTCTGCAGAGTGAACAACAGAGCAGAAAACCCATTGAACACAATGGGACTTTGCTCTGTACATATTTTACGGGAGGAATTTCAAGCTGAATTTGAAGCTGAATTCGTCGCCTTTTCCTCAGTGTGCACATACCCCTAGAGGGAAAGAGGTCCTAGGAGCATACCATTACTGCCAGGCAAGTAAGCCCACCGTACAAGCAGTAGCGGTCTTGGGCACCACGCATACCACGCAATTGCGTGGGGCCCCCGACATCCAGGGGGGCCCCGCTCTGGTGCCCATGACCGCTGCGGCTAACTATGTGCACTCGTAACGAGCGCACATAGTTACAGGCAGCAGCGGCACTGACAGGGCAGGAGCCATTGGCTCCCTCCCTGTCAGTTACTCTTGTGGCCGCAGGAAGTGTTTTCCCTGCGGTCACAAGAGGCTGCTCTGTGTCTCTGGTGCCGGCGCTCGAGGCGTCACTGGAGCGCCGGTGCCATGACAACGGGAGAGCGGCCTTATGTGACCGCAGGGGAAACACTTCCCGCGGCCACAAGAGGGAAGAGACGAGAAGTGTGTTATATATAGGGGACCTATATAAAACGGGAGGAGCGCACAGGGGGGCTATATAAACGGGGGGAGCGCACAGGGGGCTATATAAACGGGGGGAGCGCACAGGGGGTTATATAAACGGGAGGAGCGCACAGGGGGGCTATATAAACGGGGGGAGCGCACAGGGGGGCTATATAAACGGGGGAGCGCACAGGGGGGCTATATAAACGGGGAGCGCACAGGGGGGCTATATAAACGGGGGAGCGCACAGGGGGGCTATAAAACGGGGGGAGCGCACAGGGGGGCTATATAAACGGGGGGAGCACACAGGGGGGCTATATAAATGGGGGAGCGCACAGGGGGGCTATATAAATGGGGGGAGCGCACAGGGGGGCTATATAAATGGGGGGAGCGCACAGGGGGGCTATATAAACGGGGGGAGCACACAGGGGGCTATATAAACGGGGGAGCGCACAGGGGGGCTATATAAACGGGGGAGCACACAGTGGGGGTCTATATAAACGGGGGAGCGCACAGGGGGGCTATATAAACAGGAGAGCACACAGGGGGGCTCTATATAAGTGGGGGAGTGCACGGGGGCTATATAAACGGGGGGAGCGCACAGGGGGGCTATATAAACGGGTGCAATAGGGGGCTATATACAAGTGGGGGAGCTCACAGGGGGCTATATACAAGTGGGGGAGCTCACAGGGGGGCTATATAAGGGGGAGCACACAGGGGGGCTATATACAAGTGGGGGAGCTCACAGGAGGCTATATACAAGTGGGGGAGCACACAGGGGGTATATAAAACTGGGGGCAGCACACGGGGTATATACAACTGGGGGCAGCACACGGGGGGTATATACAACTGGGGGGAGCACACGGGGTATATACGACTGGGAGAAGCACACAGGGGGTCTATATAGTATACTGGGGGAGCACACAGGGGGGCTATGTATAACTGGGGGATCACACAGGTCTATATATAACTGCAGGAGCACACAGGGGGGTCTATATACCACTGGGGACAGCACACAAGAGGTATATACTACTGGGGGCAGCACACAAGTGGTATTTACTACTGTCGGCAGCGCACAAGGGGTCTATATAACTGGGGGCAGCACACAGCGGTCTTAATTACATTGGGACTGCACAGAAGTGCCTATATGCCTCACTACTATACTGGGGCACAGAACATACCTAATTATTAAGTGGGGGCACAGGGACACCTTTAATTGGGGGCACAGAGGGGCGTAACTACTATATAGACGTAGAGGGGACCTAACTACTGGATGTGTTGGAGCCTAAAATATTTCTCTGACAGATTCTGGAGGGAAGATTACCAGCCGGGAGAAGACTTCAAGGTGGCCCAGGCTGGATGGAGAGAGAAAGAAAAAAAAGTAAAAGACGCTGATCAGAGAAGACGCCTCCTGTAAGTCACTGGATGTAACTGCACTCTGTTAAAGGGTCTGTAGTGATAGGGGTCATGGTGTGGCAGTATTATGTTATGGCATCATTGGTAATATCTTCCTGTTTTGTTCAGAGCAGTTTTGAGGTGATATGTAATCTCTGTATGGTGGTAGGAGGGTTATAAGAGGACTACTGGGAGGGGGGGGCAGCGCATGTCGAGGAGGGGGGGCATGGGGGGGCCCCAGACATGACTTTGCTTGGGGCCCCAGAAATGCCAAGACCGCCCCTGCGTACAAGACCCTGCACGACCCCTTCACCCCGCCCAATTGCCACAATGATCATGCCCTGGCAGCTGTTCGGCAAGTCTGCACATACTTCGCTCTGTGTAGATGTACAGCGATGTCTGCACAAAAATTAAATGTGGGTTTACTGTCTGTAAACTTTGTGCAGGCATGTACTGTATTGCATAATAAGCGAACCATAATGAAAGATTGCTGCCAGCATCATGATACCCCCTCCAAGAGGAAAGAAACAAAATCCCCTCATCACCCACAGTCCCCCGAGACCCCTTCCCCACACTAATAGTATATTGTACCGGCCATCAACATGCCCTAGCAGCTCCTCTGCATCCCAATGACCAGGGCCAGCATTAGGGAGGGGGGGGGGGGGGGACAAACAAAGCAATTGCCCAGGGCCTCCATTCCCAGGGGGCCCCCTGCAGCTGTATTGCCCTTTGGTCATTGCATCTCTGCAGCTAATTGCTGCCGGGTGACGATTACTTTACACAGCACTGAGCAGCTGCAGCCTGTGCTACCAGTGCTAGTCACTGCCACCTTAAGAAATTTCCCATCAGCCTCCTTCCCCTCAGCTGACAAGGCTTTCTCTGCAGCTTCAGTCGGGACATGGGGGAGGGTAAAAGGCTGCGGTATGACTACACACAAGGGAAACTACCAGTCGGATCTGTATGCTGATTTAACCCTTTCTAGACTGTACCCAGCTATATGTGTTATATGCTTGGTATACGTATGATATATGTATACTGCATGTTATTTGCTTGGTGTATGTTACACACATGAGTAATGCTAAGTTCACATTTTCACCAGGGCTCTCTGTTGGAGAATCCATTCACAGAAAGGAGCTGGACAATCTTTTTAAGGGTATATTCACACGGACGGGCTCGCAGCGAGATTCTCGCTGCGAGCCCGGCAGGTCCTGGCAGTTCCCATACACTACATACTTGCTGCGGTCTAAACGACCGCAGCGAGTATGTAATTATACCGCCCTTAACCCCTTCTGCTCCCTCCCGGCTCCCCCGCTGTAACCATACATTACCTGTCCTCGCTGCACGGGTCCGGCGTCCTGCTCTCCCATCCGGCCAATTAGTGGCTGCAGCTGGGCAACACACTAATTGGCCGGACGGGAGAGCAGGACGCCGGAACCCGTGCAGCAAGGACAGGTAAAAGTATGCTTACAGCGGGGGAGCCGGCCGGGAGCAGAAGGGGTTAAGGGCGGTATAATTACATACTCGCTGCGGTCGTTTAGACCGCAGCAAGTATGTAGTGTATGGGAACTGCCAGGACCTGCCGGGCTCACAGCGAGAATGTCGCTGCGAGCCCGCCCGTGTGAATATACCCTAAGAACGATACTTTTCCACCTCATGTCCCTTTAATTTGGATTAATATATATATTAATATATAATATAAAGGCTATATATATATATATATATATATATATATATATATATATATATTATATATATATATATATATATATATTTATATTTCCCTTACGTCCTAAGCAGCAGCACATAATGGGGAAGATTCTATCTTCCTGCAATGATAGGACAGATGGTAACAAGCAATAAAGAGTTAATTGCCCCGCCTATAAGGCCCTATGCTGACCCAGCCTCCTTGTGTTTTTTTCTGTCCTTCTGTGGGACAGGTGGTAGGAGGAGAGCAGGGAGCAGGCCTATGTGTGTTTCTCTGCTCTCCTTCCAATAATTCTTCTTTTCCACATGGTCGTGTGGAGAGGGAGAGTTATTTTGTATATGTATTTTGTTTTCTATCCTGCTTTGTTGTGTACAGAGCAAAGATTTTATTTTTCTTAAGGAAGCAGCCGCCATCTCAGTGATCGCTCAGCTTCTATGCTCTGGTCAGTAAGTATTATGGCGCCATCCGCTGCCGGGCTGCACGTGGCTGCTAACCATGGCGCTTCCTGGTGTCTGTCCTCACTCTTCAGAGAGGTAAGTCATACTGCCTTTTTTGTGAGGAATTGTATGGTGCCTGTGCAGGTTCTCTGCCTGGAAGCCTGACCTGTATTGCAGGAGGCCTGTGTGCAGGCTAATGGATATAAATTACATGAGATTTATAATAGTTTATCATTTTTATTTTTTTTTTTTTTGCCTGTACGAGCTCTGTGAGACAGTTCCGCTATGTGATCATGCAGTATGGGTCCTGCTATGTAATAATACAGTGAAAGCTATGGATCTGCTATATGTGTATGCTGCCTTAGATAAGAGCTGTTAGTTGTGCGGTCACTGAGCTGATTTCTTGCACTAGTTGCTGGTTGTGTATTGATTGCACCTGGTATCTTTCTTACACTGGCACTGCTTTTTCTTGTTGCATTGAAGCTATGAAACTGCATTGTGTGTACACAAACCTAGATTTGCTAGGTGTGTATTGGTGACACCTGATGTGTGATTCATTACACCTGAGTGTGATTCCTGGCTCTAGTACTGCGATTGAAGGATGCAGGGAAGCTGTGAGACTGCAGTGTGTGAACACAAGCCCAGAGTTGCTAGGTGAATATTGATTCCTTGCTCCAGTTCTGCTGTGGAAGGATACATTGTGTGAACACAAACCTAGAGTTGCTGTTATTGCACCTGACCTCTGATTCCTTGCTCTAACACTGCTGTGGAAAGATGCATTGTGTGAACACAAGCCTAGAGTAGCTTTTTATTGCACCTAATGTCTGATTCCTTGCTCTAGTTCTGCTGTGGAAAGATGCATTGTGTGAACACAAGCCTAGAGTTGCTATTTATTTTTATTTATTTATTTTTAATTACACCTAATGTTTTATTCAGTACTGCAATTGAATGAGGCAGTAAAGTTATGAAACTTCGTTGTGTGAACACAACCCTAGGATTGCTAGTGGTGTATTGATTGCACCTTACATGTCAGCTATAGCTCTGCTTTTTGTTTGATGCAGTGCAGTTATGAGACTGCATTGTGTGAACACAACCCTAAAGTTCCTGGTTGTGTATTGAGCATCTGGGGTCTTTTCTAGCACGGTTACTGATATTTAATGTTGCATTGAAGCTATAAAACAGCATTGTGTGTACACACGCCTAGAGTTGCTACATGTATAGTACTGCTATTTTTAAAATAGTAAAACGAAGATATTGCAGGGTATGATCACAACTTTAGTTTCTAGTTGTGTACCGAGTATACCTGGTGGCTGTCTTACATTAGTTCTGCTATTGAAACAATGATCCATTGAAGCAAGGAGGCTGCATCGTGTGAACACAGCCTTAGAATTGCTAGTTGTGTATCAGGTGCTCTGAGGTATCTGGTTTTCTTTCACTACACAGCAGTCTGTTGCCTCTTTACCTGGCGCAGGTTTATTTATCATTTTATCTCACTTAATGCAGGAATCTAATGCCCAAAGTTTCAGGGTGAGGAAACCTTTGGCAAAGCTCAGTCACTTATGTATGTGTATCCTGCAAGATTCCACATCCAGATGGCAGTGGAATTTATTTTTGTTTGTAGATTGTATCTTCATTGTAACCCATTACAGAAGATGCTATATCTTAAGCAGATGGTGCTTACTTCTGAGTATGCGTGTCACTCCACATTTGGCTGCCTGGTCCGTGGCCCCTCCATGCTTGGAGAGGAGCATTAGACTTTGCCAGAGATGGATGTTCTTTCTAATAATACTCTATGTACCATGAGAATCCACCTGAATGGATTGGGGACACTCTGAGGAAGAACTCTTCCTTACAGAAAGGTACAATCTCTGCCCCAGTCTGAAAAGGAGAAGGAAATCCTCCCTTGTTCCCCATTCTATAGAAGTTTCCAGCATGGAAGGTACTGGAAGAAATGATGGATCCGTCACTAAAAGGGATCATCCATCTCAGAGGTCTTGTGGATGGGGGACAAAGAAGCTTGTGACTAAAGCTTCTCTGGCAGCAACCGTGGGTTTACCTTATGGTGCCATATTCTCGACAGTTTCCGATCCAAAGAAGGTAAGTTGTTGGTGAACGTCCATAGATCTACAGTTCTAAGCAAAGAAGGTTCCATATGGAGAACATATGCTCTGTGCTCCCCCTCCTAAAGGAGACTAACCATGCTAGTTGTGAAAGACACATATCTACATGTACCTGGCTACAGAGAAGACTGCATGTACCTAGCTACAGAGAAGACTGCATATTCCTTTTGCATCTTTCTGAAATCACCTCCGCTCCCTTTACATTCACTAAGGTTACATGCCAGGCCTGGGATGACATATATCTATCCTAAGATAAGAAGGGAAGTAGATGGGACACTCTTCTTTGTTATGTCAGCTGTAGTCACCATCTGGAGAGAATCCAAGATCACCATTGTCTCATTCCTGCACAAGTGATTGTTAATTATCAAAAACGTACACTACTATATTTTCACCTACTCATAACCATTCCTGGGTCAGGATTCCTAGAACTCCCCATTGGTGTATCTTCACCCAATGATGATTGTCAGGTCTCATGACGTCTGCAAGCAACAAATTGAATAGGCAGGTTGGCGTATGTATCCCCTTGCAGCAGATGCTGTCAGTATGGGACCAAAGAATAAACAGCCTACATTGGGTTATGGTTTATACCCACAGATAAAAGGGCCTCAACATTTTCTTCAGTCAGTGGCAGACCAATCTCGCCCTCAAAGTGGGTGGAGGCAACCACCGATCCATCTAAGAAAGGGTGATACAGGCGAAGAAGACTTTGTTCCTAACAGAAGTGGCTGTCATCCAACATGTGAGAGATGAGTGCAGAAAGTGAGCTCCAGTCCACTTCAGCACATCAATCTATGGGGAAGCTATCGGAGTAAGATCGAGAACACCTCTACAGTGGGGCATATCGATCTTCAGAGCTGCATGTGATCAGTAGCATTACTGTTAAAGGCAGAAGCTGTTTTTTGCATGGACCAAGAGATCTATCCAGCAACAAGGGAAGTCACAATGCCTTAATGCAAAAGGCTAAAGCCATTATATTACCCTGACAGAAGAATGGTCTGTGGACCCGGAGAAGTTCTGGTGAATCGCCAGATATTACAGCTACCCATTGGTCCCATGGCCATTTCGGGTAAAACCAGGGTGCGTGGTTTTAACTCCCTAAAAACTACTGTGGACAACAATCAGTAGAAGTCTTGTAAAAGACAATGCAGGATCAGTCTCATTAATCCTGAGAGCCACAGATTGGCCCAAGAGGTCATTGTGGTAATTGTTGTCCTCTCCTGATGAATATGTCCAAAAGGACATTTTGGAGACTTCCCCAGATTCCTCACCTACTGCCCCATGAGGACGGATTATGTCTGGCAAATCACCAGATATTATGGCGACCCTTACGTGGACCTAATGGCCATTTCGGATAACGCCAGAATACGTGGTTTTTACTCCCTAAAACTGCTAGGGACGACAACCCGTAGTAGTCTTGTAAGGACAAGACAGAATCATGCCTCATTACTCCTAATAGTTCAAGAAGGCATGGTTGTTCTCTCCTGATGCATGTGTCCAAAAGGACATTTTGGAGACTTTCCCAGAATCCTCACTTACTGTCACAGAAGGGCAGATTGTGTCTGGGTCTGGACCACCTATGATTGACGGCCTGAAGATTGACAGGCCTGATGAGCTGAGGCTTTTTAGAATTGGTGGTAAACATGATTCTGCTATTAAGAGCAGAACCCACAAAGAGAACGTCCCTGAGGGTTAAGGACATTGTCTATCCTGGTGTGAAGAATCGGACTTCTCCCATATCACTGTCTATCAAGGCGATCCTTCGATTTCTCCAGGATGGGTTTGAGAATGGGCTGAAGCTGCGACCGTCAAAGTACATGTCTCTGCTCTTCCAGACAGCTGACTGTCAAAAAAAAAAAAAAAAAAAAAAAATCCCTAATACAAAGATTTATTAAAGCTACGCAAAGGATTAAAGCAACTGTAATGGATCCAACTCCCAGGTGGGATCCGGGACTCGTCCTTCATCACCTTGCACGGCTCCGTTTTGAGTTCTTATCTTTAGTTGAATTAAAATACCTGACCCTCAAGGTATGCTTCCTAGTAGCTATTACATCTGCTAAACGCAGGAGGATGTTCAGACTTTAGGAGCCACTGAACCATATCTTGTTATCCTTCAGGACTTTGTCTTTTACCCTTAAGGTTCCTTCCTTATCCAACATTACTCCGCAGATTGAGTTACCTGTTTTTGCCTAAATTCCTCCAATGAGGAAGCGTTACAACGGCACTCTCTGGTTGTGGGCGGAGCCTTGGGCCTGCACTCTCTGGTTGTGGGCGAAGCCTTGAGAGTTTATTTAGTGAGAACCAGAGAAGTCAGAAGATTTTATCTGTATCTTTTTCAGGAAGGAACAGTGATTGGAAGTCCTCAAAAGCCACTTTATCCAGATGGATACGGCAGACTCTGTGTGTTACCAAGAGGTGAGAGTCCAAGTACCTGAATCCATTAAGGCCCTTACCACAAGGGCAATGTCTATATCCTGGGTGGAGGAGATGTGCATTCTCATTGATCAGATATACAAAACTGCATTGTGGTCTTCTTATACTTTTGGACATTAGAACCTCTGGGCAACCAATCTTGGTAAACCGGTTCTCATGACTGCTGTATGATTCTCCCACCCTTTATGTGATCTTGCTATATCCCCATTATGTGCTGCTGCTTAGGACGTAAGGGAAAGTGGAATTTTATACTCACCGTAAATTCTCTTTCCTGTAGTCCGAAGCAGCAGCACAAACTAACCCTCCCTATAAAAGTTTATGCAGCATACCTTGAGTGTTTTGGCTTATGTTTTCCTAGATCGTTAGAAGTACACAAGGAGGCTGGGTCAGCATAGGGCCTTATAGGCGGGGCAATTAACTCTTTATTGCTTGTTACCATCTGTCCTATCATTGCAGGAAGATAGAATCTTCCCCATTATGTGCTGCTGCTTCGGACTACAGGAAAGAGAATTTACGGTGAGTATAAAATTCCACTTTATATAGCTTTAAAAATCTTCCAACAGAGCTCCCTGAACTGAAGTGTGAACCAGCAAAAAGGAACAGATTTTGCACAAAGTGGTTTACTCAAAAATCTGTGCAAAGCGCATCGATCTTGCCACACAGCATGGTTTGTTTTGCTGATTTTAATATTATGATTTAATAAAGTTTATCTATTTTAACATACCCTGGAGTGCCGGAACCACTATTCATCGTGTCTAAGGGCAGTCAGCCACCACAGGAACCGTGCACCCTCCCGAATGTACTGAGATCCAAACAATACTCACAAGGTAAGCTGATTTCTACCTTTTCTATGTTATTTCTGGGAGTGTCCACGTTTAAGGCTAAACCTTTCCTTTAAATTTAAATTTGTCTGGGTGTATATGTATGCAATATATAGAATGACCACAAGGTGAGGCTGCTGTCTTGATTTTTACATTGACATTAAAGTCATCACAACATTTTTCTGCAATTCCTAGAAACAAAATCATGATTTAATCTGATTAAGAAAAAAAAAATATTTGGGAAACCAGTTAATAAGCAATGCATCCACTGAGATCTCCATGCCTCGTACCAAGGATATCAGTAAGAGAGTTTATAAACAATACTTTATAACAATTCATTTCTGTTGTGAAATAGTTCCTATAGATTCCCCTGGGTCCATCAGCTATGCCTTTTCGCATCGGATAGAAAGCACTATTTCAGATATTGGGAATAGAGCATACTATACTTATCTATAACTCCTAGCATGGCGTGAACTTGCCTAAATGCACTCTACAGTACTGCAATGCCTATGTCTGTGACACTGCCAACCACAAATGCCTATAGGTTTGTGTTCTTTGAACTACTATTGGCTTGTGTGCCATGACGCTATGCCTCCTTTTGGCAGGCTTCAAGGTTTATAACTATAGAAGTGGCTACAGCGCTCGGTGTCTCTTCAGTCATAGTCCCTCATAGGAACCCAATGACCCTTCTGCTATGTAAGAAAAGACTACCGTTAAAAATAGCACATACAGAAGTAGCTAAGGAACCATGTTATAGATTCTGCACTGGGACCCAAGAGCCTTAAAGCGACTCTGTACCCGCAATCTGACCCCCCAAAACCACTTGTACCTTCGGAAAGCTGCTTTGATCTGTCCTGGGGTCCATTTGGCAGGTGATTCAGTTATTGTCCTAAAACACAACTTTTAAACTTGCAGCCCCGTGCCCAATGGGCGTGGCTTAGAATATCTTTGCCCTAACTTTGCACCACCCCTCTGTCCCTCCTCCCCACCCTGTTCATCATTAGGAATGCCACTGGCATATTTTCTCCAGTCTGAACATTGCACAGGTCCTTAACGATCCAGCCCATGTGCCGGGCTGACACAGGTGGGGAATAGGAGACAATCTGCCTGGACCATTCCTAATGATGGAGAGGGTGTGGAGGAGGGACAGAGATGTTGTGCCAGCCTAATGCATACACAATCTAGGCCACGCCCTTTGGGCACGGGGCTCCCAGTTTAAAAGTAGTTTTTTAGGACAATAACTGCATCACCTGCCGAACGGACCCCAGGACAGATCTTGGATTAAAAGCAGCTATCTGAAGGTACAAGCGGTTTGGGGGGGTCAGATTGTAGGTACAGAGTTGCCAAATCTGGTGAATATGGCCCTGGTCCCTCTGGCAATCCTGTGCATTTGTTGCTGAACATAAAGCCATTTCAGTTTGAAATGGTTCATCAAGAGCCTCTGCTGAGTGCCGCTAATAGTGACCATAAACTACGGCTGGCTACTCAGTGAGTTTATTTTCATTTATTTTAAGCCAGAACTAAGCATAAGCCCACAGAAAAGATAACACTAATACCCCACTTATTACCCCGGTTGCATTAGAAAATGATGATGAGAGACTGGGCAGCAACAGGCTGGTATGAAACCTGAAAAAAAAAATGGAAAAAAAGCACATTATCTTTTTTTATTTCAGGGGGTTACGTGTTTACTCCATTCCCCCTATGGTAAAACTGACAAGTTATCTATGTTTTTCAAGTCAGTATGATTACAATGATATGCAACTTATATAACAGTTATTTTATTTTATTACTTTAAAAATATTTAAACCTTTAAAAAAGGGTGTAAAATTTAGACTAGTGCAAACTGGCAACAGCAACCAATCACAGCTCCTCTTTTCTTTCACCAGAGCTGGAAGCTGAGCTGTGATTGGTTGCTGTGGCCAGCCGGGAGAACCCCCCTCTCACAGGATTCATTAAATAATTCAAGCAGGATAGGCAGGAGGGTGTCCCCGAACTCTCTATAGATATCAAATGGCAGACCCTCTGACCCAGGTGTAGTCGAGCCAGAAATACTATCCAATGCTTCCCTCAGTTCTCTAATACTCAGTGGCTGGTTTAGTCACTCTCTTTGCTCTTCTGAGGCCTTGGGCAACCCACTACCCCCTAGGAAGGAATCCCTGTTCTAAACACTATGCCCCAACTCGGACGTATACAAAGATGCAAAGAATTCCACTGCAACTTTCTTTACCCCTGCTTTATCATTGACCAACCTCCCCTGTGTATCGGAGATGTAACTACTCCCTTTCTGTGCCTCCAGGAGGGCAGCCATTGACTTCCCTGGTTTCACCGACTCTACAAAGCTCTTCTGATCTGCGAAGTTCTTATGCTGGGCTCTCTCGGTTAGAAACCTGGTATAGTTATCCTGGGCCTGCTGCAGCTCTTCAAACAGCTGCGTAGATGGATCCCCTCCCCATTTTTGCTCCGCAAGGTTTATGGCTTTCTTTAATTGCTCTTCTTGAGCATGAAATCCCTTCTTCTTACTTTTGACCTCTTTACACAGGATTCCCCTTATATATGCTTTTAATGCGTCCCACACGAATACAATTTCAGTGGACCCCTTATTAATCCTCCAGAATTTAACTAACTCAGTTATGATTAAGTCACAGTTACTAATTATCTTGAGCCAGTGCGAGTTAAAACGGAAGCCTCTACCCCCACCAGTTAGCGATGGATGGACCTCCACCTTAATTGACATAGGGGAATGGTCAGAGACTGTCTTCCCTTCATAGCCCATCTTGGTTATATATTTAAATGCCAGGTCGTTGCACAATACCAAGTCAATCCGCGAGGATGATTTATGATAGGAGTTGAAACAAGAGTAGGCAACTTTGGTATCGTAAAGCCCCCTCCATACATCCCTCCCATCCTGTTTCAAGAAGCACCCTCGCAAGGGGCGTGGTAGCACCAGCGGGCCCCCGACTCGTTCCACTCCTGTCCACCTCGGGATTTACCACACAATTCATGTCACCACCTATTATAAGAGGTAGATCCTCCTTGCCCTTGAGGAAGTTCATCAGCTCAGCAAAAGGCTGTAATGCAAAAGGGGGAGGGACATAGAGGAATGCCAATACCATCTGTTTAGAGTATATACTACAATGCAAGAAGACGTATCGTCCCCTGGTGTCACATTTACTTTCAATAGTTTGAAAGGGGATCTTCTTGTGCACAAGAACCGAAACCCCAGATGAAAAATTGAAGTAGTGGGCATGGAACTCCGCCCCTATCCACCATCGCCTAAGCCTATTCACTGTTTCTTCGGTACAGTGCGTCTCTACCAAGCAGACAACTGCCGGGAGGTGCCTATGAATTGCATTAAATATTGCATTCCTCTTTGTCCGCTCCCCCGTTCCCCTCACATTCCAACACATAATACTAAAAGTCATTCACAAAACTGAGGAAGAAAAACAGAAAAGAAAAAAAAAAGTTGCCATGCCCAGGGTCCCGCCCACCCTCCCTCCCTCCCTCACATTTGACCTCCTAGAGCGGTCCTCTAGATCTATTAGCTTCCCCTGAGTAGAAGCTAGCTGTTGACCATGTTCCTTTACAGTACATCGTAGCTCTGCGATCTCTTTTTCAAGAGATGGAATAGTCTTTTCAAATGATCCAATTTTATCTCTGATTTTGTTTAGATCCCCTCTAATGAAACCAATATCAGAGGACAGGGCCCCTATAGTCAGGGTCAAGTCCGATATGGATTTATTGCAAGCTTTAATTTCAGGGACACAGAGTTGTCTGGCGCGTCCTTTCCCTCCTCTACTACCTCCCTTGGACCCTGCGAGATGGACAGTCTGGAGCCCCCGCTTGCCCCCTTAGGGGGCGGAGATAGTGATGTACGTGACTTGTTACCACCAGTTATAGGAGATTTCAGGTATTTGTCAATATTTGATGCTTTATCCTTGGCGGAAAGTTGAGCCCCTGTTTTTAGCGACTTTGACTGGCATTTTCCTGATAGTACTTTGTAACAATCTCCACCAGTGTCTCCCAGCTCAAGGATCCTTATTGAGTGAAGACAGGCATATTTATCCAGGGCCTGCAAGACACTGAATCAGGCTCACACAAAGGTATATCTTAGCGATATTCATATAGTCCATACTAGCCTGCCCTGCCAGTGCCACCTTCCTCCCTTGGGTCCCTTTTCAGACTAAGGCTGGGTTCACACTGCGCATATTTGAGGCTGTATAGCAACCAAAACCAGGAGTGGATTGAAAACACAGAAAGGCTCTGTTCACATAATGTTGTAATTGAGTGGATGGCCGTCATTTAATGGCAAATATTTGCTGTTATTTTAAAACAATGGCTGTTATATTGAAATAATGGCAGTTATTTACCATTATATGACGGCCATCCACTCAGTTTCAACATTGTGTGAACAGATCCTTTCTGTGTTTTCAATCCACTCCTGGTTTTGGTTGCTATGAGGACCTGACAAGAGGACCAAATACTGCCTGAAATATGCGTAGTGTGAACCCAGCCCAATACATTATATAAAAGCTTACCCCCTCCAGGCGGTAGGGATATCAGCAGTACCAGCAGCGACCCTCTGATAGTGTTCCAGGCCACCTATTTACTCCAATACAGTCCAGTGCCAGTAAGTCCTGACAAAGAGTACAATTACACATAATATTGTTCCAGGGCTAGGTGGTAATACAGTCATTGTTCATAGCAGGTCATAAAAGGCCAACTGCCCAGACAAAAGCTGGTCCTTACCCTGGGTGGGAATATCAGAGTTGAAAAAACAGTTCAGCTGGCTCCTCAGGAAAACAGCTCCTATGTAAGAGCACAGCAGGCTTAATCCAAGGGGCTATACATCCAAATCAGGGTTAATTTCTCACCACAGGTTGCCGACACCAGGCCAGTGCCGCCCGACCACCCGCCATAGAGCGGCGGGGGGGGAAGGGCCCCAGCCGCGGAAGAGGGAGCGAGGGTGCGAGCAGCAGCACCAGCTGCCACAAAGACGCCCCCCCCCCCCGCTGTGGCATGGCAGCACCACACCATGCCTCTCATACCTCTGTCTGAAGTGGAGGCACTATGGTCCGAACCTCCCCCAGCGATCCGGCAACAGACCCGCTCCACCACATATGCAGAGAGACGCCAGTGACTTGGGGCTTTAAGTACCACTCACGTGACTGCGTGGTGGCATCCTATGTTGGTGCCTGCCTCCGATTGTTCCCAAGTCCCTGTCGGTTGCCACGGATGTCTCCTTCCTCTTCACTCCATACCGCCGATGGGGCTCCCCCAGATCTCGCTCTCACAGTGCTGCAGCCCATGGCTCCATTTTTTTTGCGCCTCCATGCAGGCACTGGCAAGGGCAGGCCGCTCCCAGGCCCAGTCTCACGGCTTCGGATCCCATTCCGAGAGCTCTCAGATTCCGCCAGAGGGAGGGGGAGGAGGGAGGGGAGGAGAGGCCGAGCCCTGTGTCTCACTTCCTGACGCTACGACCCCCCCGCCAGGTCCCCAGTATATTACACACTCAGTCACAGCAGGCTGAGACTTAGGCTGAGACTCCAGAATTGTGACTTGGTTTAAGAACATTGTTTTGGTTTAAGATCTCCCTGTACTGGGTGGGAGCGGGTTCTACAACACTGTACTCTGACCCAGGAAGTCTCCCTCACCTTCCAAATCATAGCACATCCACTTCAGGCTGGGGCTTGCATCAGGGGACAGGACTGTGGAGGAAATCTCTTCATAGCTGTAACCCCTCACTCCCCGGACAGAGAGTGCTGCATGTATGTGCCCACATATGTCCTGCTCATTCCTTCACGCTCCCTGCAGTCTCTGTCAGTCCTGATTGGTCCATGCTAAACACACACCCCTTTCCTACTGCTGTTATGTGACCACACAGACCTCTGACAGCAGCCCTGCTTCTCTATTCTAGTACTACGCTACTGCATTATGGGGTTTCTTGCTGCTTCTGCGCTTGCTCAGTGCAAAAACGGATGAAAAAAAAAACGGATGTGAACGGAAATACCTTCCGTTTTAGATCCGTACTCATTGACTACAATGTGAAAAAAAAGGAAGTGCTCTTTCCGTTAGTGATCCGTTTTTTTTAAGCAGAAAGAAAAATACTGCAAACACTATTTTTTCTTCCGTTCAAAAAAACGGATCTTGAACGGATTGCATGCAAACGGAGCACAATTAGGGCAAACGGAGCACACTAAAATATCATGGGAATCTATGGGGATTTTAACGGATCCGACAGTTTCCGTTTTGCTCACTCCAAAACGGAAAAGGTAGACGGAATGGTTCCGGATGGTCAAAGGCTGATGTGAACGTAGCCTAAGAAAGCCAAAAAAGTATACAAGCAGCACCGGTATATAAGTAGAAGAGTGCACGTCTCACCAGACCGGATCCCAAAAGAATGTAGTGGAAAGAGCACTTCAATGAAAAATGTTACTTTTAGAAAGAAACCAATCGAGTGTCTATGCTTTCTATACATGCTGTAAATAAAAATATTGATTACAGAATATACATAAAGAGGTAAGTAAAACATCTTGACTGTCATAGACATCATTCCCGGTTATCTAAGTAAGGACCTACAATATGTTGCTCACTAATATTCAGTAAATGACCTTTAGTTTCTTTTTATAGTAAGACTGCAGTGAGCTAATAATAGATTGATCTTGCACAGCCTAGAGATAGTATAATGCTGATGTATGTACTGGAAATCCGTCACATGGCTGACAGTTTTATCCGTCATGGTTCCTTAATGAGATTTACTTTACTAGTATGGTAATATCCTTCTAGTAAAGCATGGGCCTCAACGAGCCACAATGACACTCAATAAAGCAGTGTACTTTCCCACTAGCCTCAGTGGGGACTGAAGATATCCAAGGTCAGGGAACATCAGAGCTTATAAATTATTTCAGAGTGGCCAAGTCAATAAAATCACCTCCTAAAATATAAATGTTTCCTGTTTTTCACAGAGCTTCTGGCTTGCATCTGACTCCTTGCTGTCACACAACAAACCTTAAGGAGATGTTCTGATCTATGATTTCTCTGAGGCTCTAACAGCTGTGCTATAGGACACTGCAGTGCAGTGTACAGTATAGAAGCTGCACCAAGGTCTGGTATAAATATCTTGCTAATTTTTTTATATAGAGCTGACTCTTCTAGAAATATAAGATCTGTAAAGTCAAGTTATCCATATTTGTATAGAAACACAGGGTTTGTTAATTGCTTGCGGCACCCTGCAGTTTTTTTTTTTTTTTTTTCAACAAACCTTTTTATCTCCAAGACATGGAGACATTCCATCGGCTCATTATAAATTTAACTATAGACACTTGTATATCTGGTAAATCAAGCCAAACAAAATGCTAATGTACTGGGCACTCTAACGTGTAATGTGACCCCTCCAGCCAGTTGTACCCATAGGCTGACATTTGTAGCTGACCCATCAATCTGAGCATTGGTGCCTATAGGGTGGGAAACCTGACATGCATGGCCAACCCATCAATGCAGTCACTTGTGTCCATATAGTTGTAAACCTAAATATGTAGCCAACATATGATCCATTGGCCTGTAATAAGTATGCTAATATATAGGTTGGTATACCTTTTTATTGGTATCCTGATGTATTCAGTCTAAACATTGTGTGAATCCAGCCTTACATATGGCTTTCATTGTTGATTGTGGAATTTAAGGCCATTTCACATGAGCCGATAGTGCTAGACCTCAGTCAATAACAGGCAAAGCTGCATCAATAATTACTACATTGTTTGTGTGGTCCTTTAACCATCATTATTAGCCGAACATTACCTGTTCACACAGGGTGATGTGCACTTTACAATGATCAGGGAATAAGCTGGAATTGGCGATTCTATAAGCTCTAATTTAGCCAATAATTGAGGCTATGTTCACACATAGGGTTTAACTAGCCTTAAAGGGGTACTCCAGACCAGGGTTATTTTTCTTGTATGGCCGGGGAGGGGGTGGATATAGAATCTGCCGGTCACGTCCCAAGCTGCAGCTCAGACCAGAAAGCGGCAGCGAGATGGGAGAATGGGGCGGCGCGATCCGGGACCCGGCACTGGAACCATTAAGTGAGCGGCGGCTTCTATATCCATCTCCTCCCCGGCCATACAAGAATAACAACCCTGGCCCGGAGTACCCCTTTAAATACCGCTATATTGCCAGAAATTCTACAACAGATCATAAAATATTATTTAGGGTAGAGAAAGACCGGCACAGCAAGTTATAAACCACGCTTCTGGGGAGCACTATGTGCTTAGCTGGACTTCATGTGCAGACCAATTAATCATTCACGAGTGGGGTGAGCACCTGAGCACGCAGTTAAACCATAAACACAATGGAGGAAGAAAGCATGGACATACATAACGAAACAGACCAAGGAATAAATGCAGGAAGAAAAGACGCCAACGACTTCTTTGCCATGTGTGAACAACAAAATACACTGAACATCCTAAGCATGAAAAGCTTAGAGGCAAAAATCTTCCAACTAGCAGAAAAAGAAATGCGTTTATATTGGACAATAAAATCTCTAAAATCATACAATGACAATAACAGAACACCTCGAGGATTGAGGAATTATAAAGAAGCATCACAATTTGCAAATGATCCGGAGTTCATGAAAAAATGGAATGAATTACATATGGACTATTCTTTAAACATGCTAAAACTAATTCTACAACGAAATGAAGAAGAATATATAAAAATTACTGATGAACTATCAAAAGCCAAAAATGAACTAAAAACTAGAATACAAGAAAGCGATTTCAGTGCGTTTTTAAAAAAACTGGATAAAAAATTGATTCCTCTACAAACAATAATAAAAGAACAAAAACGTGATAAATTCATAAGGGACAAGAACGACTACGAAAGTGGACAAATATTCACACAACAAATAAAGAAAAAACCTTTTAAACAACAACATTATAAAAAAAGAAAACCAACTAAAAAACGCACTACAGACTATTTAACTACCGAATCAGACTCTAGTCAATCTGATGAACCTAGATCTGCGGCAGAAGGTGAACAGATAGCCACTACAACACAAGCCGCTGACCCTTTAGAAAAAGGAGGAAAACGAGGAGGGGACACACAAGAAAGGTCACCAAGGGAACACCAAAAGAGAACAAAGAAAGTAGCTTGGAAAAAGTAGAAGAAAAAAATAACAACCAAATAGTAGTAAATTTAACGAACATACCTCTAAGTGAGGCAGCGACATCAGTACTCTCTAAGGGTTTGACATATTGTCTTCCAGAACCTTTTAATTTTGCTGAATTTGAGATAGATCTCTTCAAGGCAGTAAGAAAACTGAGTTTGAAAAAGTTTTTTTCAGATATACCAGCCTTAAATGAAAATAAAAAAGAGGGTGAGATACCTGTTCATATCAGTCCTCTAGGATTCAGTCCTTTTTACAATGCTACCAATGAGGAAAAGGACTCCTTAGAGATAATGACTGAATTATTGGGAGGTGATGATTTTTGTATTTCTGAACAAACATGTAACAATTTTGCGGGAGGTGTAAAATCCAACTTTTCACCCCAAATTCCACCAGGTAGCAGTATTGATGTATTTCAAAATAGAGTGTTAGAAGAACTCAGAGCACTGTGTTACCCCCATGAGCCACCTAATTTAACCCCAGAGGAAAAAAAGGCATTAGAATGGCTGAAAAAACAAGATCATATTATTATTAAAAGGGCGGATAAAGGGGGGAACACAGTGCTAATGAGTAGAGAATACTATGAACAGGAAGCGTATCGCCAATTAAACGATGCCACGACTTATGAGAAATTAAATGAAAACCCTACTGAAAAATATATGTCCCAGTTACGCACTCTGTTGCGAAAATATGTTGAGCTGGGTATACTGTCGAGGAAAATGGCCGAGAAATTAATTCCCATATCACCTACTAATCCATGCTGGTACTTTGTACCTAAATTACACAAAAGTCTAGTTTCACCACCCGGTAGACCTATTGTCTCCGGGGTGGGTTCTGTAACAGAATATATTTCTAAATATGTCGACTGGTTGCTAAGGCCACTCCTCGACAGTGTCCCAGCTCTCGTAAAGGACACTTATGAGTTCCTAAGAGTACTGGGGGAGATGGAATGGGAAGATGGTTGTATTTTAACATCTATTGACATCGAAAGCCTGTACACGAGGATCCCCCAGGACCTCGGAGTGCAGGCAATTAGAGAAATTTTACAGGAGAGTAATAAAGGTGAAAACTTTGTTAACTTCGTGTGTGACTCTTTGGAGTTTATCCTAAGACATAACGCCTTTCAATTTAATGATACGTGGTATAGCCAAAAACATGGTACAGCGATGGGCACGCCCACTGCGTGCACGTTCGCTAATCTTTTTATAGCTCTGTTTGAAAGGCGTTATGTCTTTGGACCTTCAAATCCATTCCTTAGACATATAAGAAATTATGTCAGATTTGTAGACGATGTATTCATCATTTGGAGAGGTTCTAGAGAGGAATTTGATAATTTTGTAAGTCACTTAAACAATAACAATGCAATGAATATGCGTTTTACTAGTAAGATAGGGCCATTGGAATTGGAGTTCCTAGACGTACTAGTTAAAATAGAGAATGACAACATCAGCACATATGGATATAGAAAAAACACAGCATGTAACACGTTACTACATTATAATAGTAATCACCCACTACATATGAAACAGTCCATACCTTACAGTCAATTTTTACGCCTCCGTAGAATAAATAGCACAGAAGAGGGTTTTTCCCAGCAAGCAAAGGAATTGTATGATAGATTTATTAACAGGGGGTACCCAAGTAAAGTATTGGATAAAGCTCTAAAAAAAGCACAAAAAATAAAAACTCAAAAAATAGTCCCAACCTCCAAAAAAGATAAAAATAAAATAGAACGCTTCACTTTTGTTTTTCAGTACGGCATTATGTCAGAAAAAATCAAAAAAACTATTCAAAAATACTGGTATCTGATTGAGAGTGACCCGTCACTAGAGGACGTAGGAAAGTATAAACCCATAATAACGTTTAAAAGAAGTAAAAATCTAAAAGACATTTTGGTTAACAGCAGATATAAAAAACAAAAAACTAATTGGTTAGAAAAAATGACCCCTGTAGGTAATTATAAATGTGGCAATTGTAATTGGTGTCCCCAATTTTTGCCAAATAAATATCTAAATATAGGGGAGATAGAAGTCAAAATAAAAGACTTCATTTGCTGCCGTACAAATTTTGTAGTTTACGTAATCTGGTGTGAATGTGGGAGGTTCTATATAGGTAATACTATTCGCCCAGTTCACACCAGGTTCCGTGAACATATACGTTCTCTTAGAACAGGTGAGGGTTCACGAAGACTAATAGACCATGTGAGGGACGACCATGGAAACAACCAAAATGTTTTGTCTTTTTGTGGTATTGAACGAGCAAAACCGGGACCTAATAGACGTAAACGTCTGATGCAGTTGGAAGCACATTGGATTTTGAAAACCAATGCCCAGGGAAACCTAGGGTTAAACGATAGAGTTGATTTAAGTGTATTTTTGTAAATATTTATTAACACATTGGCTAAGATGTTACATTGTTTTTAAACCACATTATGCACGATTTAAGTATTTTGTAAGCTGATCCCGCTCACGTGACCAGGATAGGAGGAGTTTCCAGGTATATCTGAAGTGACGTGAACGAGAGAGGCAGGTCTGTAGAAGCTTAGTAAAGCGAAACAGCTGTCACCTGTTACCATCACGAAGTGTTGGCGTCTTACCTGCTAAGAAAATCTGTCTGTTATTCATGGATGAATGAATAAATAACACCGTTTTTTTGCACGTATACAGTGGTGAGTGCCGCTTTATTTCTACTCTTTTATGTAAGATCATAAAATATCACATTGAAGTCAATAGAATGATGGCTGCCCAATACACATAGGGGGAGATTTATCAAACTGGTGTAAAGTAGAATTGGCTCAGTTACCCCTAGCAACCAATCAGATTCACCCTTTCAATTTCCAAAGAATCTGTGAGAAAAGAAAAGTAGAATCTGATTGGTTGCTAGGAGCAACTGAGCCATTTCTACTTTAAACAAGTTTGATAAATCTCCCCCATAGTGTATAAAATAATGGACGTTGTTTCCACGGATGTCAAACTCAATGCCATTTATTCTCAGATGTTATTTTTAGTTGCTCACACACAATTTTTTTACCCTCCTTTCACTGTCTTTACTAATAAATTCAATGGACCTTCAAAAAAGAACCACACCCAATAAACCTGAACTAGAAGAATGTAAAAACAGTCGTCATTGTAATGACGGGAGCCAAAAATGCAAAATGACAGATGTCATTTGGTATTCAAAATGATGAGGGGAAAAAAATAGAAAAAACGTAATGTTTCACAAAGTCCGTGAATATTCGCACAAATTCGCAAATATTTGCAAATCGCATACAAACGAATTTAATTAAAAATAGTGGCGAGCAAACATCCCGCTAATTGTTTGTGTTTGCCAGAATGGTTATAATGATAATTTTTAAAAATGCGAACGTTTATCTGCGTAATATTCACAACTGCATAATGTTCGCAACTGCGTAAGTGTAAGCTAAGGCTGGGTTCACACTACGTTTTTCCTATCAGTTCAACATATCCATTTTTATTCGGTTACATTTAACGGACAGAAAAAAAAACATCCGTTTTGTTCCTTTTTTTGGATGGCACATAGAGATGAGCGAACCCGAACGTTCGGTATTTGATTAGCTGGGGCTGCTGAACTTGGTTAAAGCTCTAAGGTTGTCTGGAAAACATGGATACAGCCAATGACTGTTTCCATGTTTTCCACATAGCCTTAGGGCTTTATCCAACTTCAGCAGCCACCACTAATCAAATGCCGAAAGTTTGGGTTCGGATCGACTCGAGCATGCTCGAGGTTCGCTCATCTCTAATGGCACACAAATGCATCCGTTTTTGCATCTGTTTTTTGCATCCGTTTTTCCCATAAAACGTATATGTTAAACGGATAGGAAAAACTTAGTGTGTATACAGCCTAACATGTACGATCGCTATTGCGGATGCCATGTTTAGTGAATTTGCAAAGCGAATCTGGCGAATTAGCAAATCGCAATGAGGTGAATTAATCACCCAATTCACTGTGAATGGGAATTCGTCAGATATGCTTCGCTCATCTCTACATGTCAACATATTTCACCCTTTTCAGGTCACCGAAACGTCGCATCATACTTTACTGTTTTTTGCTGTGCTGCACTTACGTTGTTTTTCCACTTTAAGATGAAATAAATAACACAAAGTTTTTTTCAATAAGAGTTGTGCTGCGGGAAATTTGTGAAATAGCTGATTTGGTACTCTCGTCAAGTACGTTCCTGCTGGCACACAGGACTGATCTTCTGTTGGTGGTGCCGCTAGTATACAGTTGGACTACATGTCAACATAGCTATAAAGTGATCAATTACTGCACTAAAATTATGCATTTTCATTGCAAGGAGAATGCTTTTTATCTTCAAAAAGACGTCCGATCTTACAGCGATTTAATTGACTTCAATGGAAGTCAATGGAATGACAGATGTCCAATGCACACAATGTATAAAATGACAGACGTTGTCTGCACAGACGTCAAAATTATGATCATGACAATTATTTTCAGACGTCTTTTGCAAACACCAGACAATATTTTTCACACACAGTTCTTTTTTTCTCTGTTCTTTCTATTAAATTCAAAACAGACCAAACAGTGAAATGACATATGTAATTTTGACCTTAAAATGACAGACAACATTGTTTCTTTTTCAAAAACGGAGAGGAACAAAAGGTAGTGGGAACATAGCCCATTACTGCATGTGTGAACACATAGTCATGGGGGACATTTATGAAACGTGCCCGAGGCGTAAGCCAGGAAGAAGGTGCAGATTCGACCCTTCTCCCTGGCGTACGCCTAATGTCTGCCCCGCTTGCCCGATGGGCAGCCTGGGGGAGCTTGGGGATAGCGTGATAAGGGGGCGGCCTCCTCTCGCACCTCATTTATCATGATTTTTATCAGGCGTTAATCATGATCCAAATCTATACCTGCTGGAAGCCGGTGTAGATTTAGTACGCGGGGCGCCCGGCTGGCCGCATTCACTAGTAGGCATGCGCCTATAGGCAAACTTTACTCCAGTTTGAATCCTAACAGGGAAAAGGGCGTGTGGTCTAATATAAGACCGGCGTTATTGCAATGAATGAAACCCTTGGTTAAAATCCACACCAATCCACAACAGATAGGGCATGCTGCAGATCTGAAAATCGGTAGTATTCTTACAATCTGAGGGGGATTGTTTACGCAGTGAGTGAATTAGGTTCAATTTGATTATACATGAGCCTAGATTTAACATGAGTATGAAGAATTATACATTAGCAAACATACTAGAGACAGATGAGTAGGAAACCTGACAGACTTGATTCCTTCCTTTCCTGCATGTAGAATCAGGGCCACGTCACTACAGCAGCAAGGTCAGAGAATTCATTCAGCAATGCCAGAAACTGCTGAAGCTTGCAAGATGCCTATGAATACATGGCACGAAGACTAGAGAGCTGGAGACAGAGTACTCCTGGGACTGAAATGTCATTCTGGCACAGAAGCGTGGGAGAGGTGCATGAAATAAACCCACTCACTCCTGCTGCACATTGAAGTCACTCTGGGCTTTCTCTAGCGCAATGCCACAGAAACAAATCATTGCACTAGTTATCTACTGTACATGTCTCTGGGATCCTAATAACTATTAGGAATCCATGAGGGAAAAAGCAATCATGTATAGCTGGTTGTCAATGGCTCGCCTTTCCCATACACCAGCAGAGCTACTACAATGCAGGAGATATATTGCAGCGTGCTAGCTCATGCTATCTCTGTGTACACACATAACATTATTAAACCGCTGCCATCTGTTCAGAGCCGCAGTAATTATGTCTGCATAATAATGAAACCTGGTTAAAGCTTCCCTTGTTAGAGCAGAATGCAGCACATTGCATAGCAGTAGCTTGTCAAGCAGAAGTCAGTAAGATATAAATAAGGGGCTTTTAATCCCTGGGCCATAAATGAAGCACATTTGGGCACGTTCACTAGGGTGTGATAATAGTCCTCGAATTGCATACATAAATAAATACAATTATTATGAGAGGTTTCACCATTAATATGAATGCAAACATTGTTACTGTGCGGACATATTGTGTGTTATGTAACAGAATGACTGAAGTATGTTCGTATATAATAGACACTGACCTAATTTAGTAAAACTGTCTGAGGCAGGCTGTGTTCCTATGCAGTTCTTGTGCTTTTATTTGCACTGTATTTGGTCAGCATTTTTACCAACAGCAGGAGTGGGTCCAAAACGCAGTAAAAGGTCCAAATCGTTTCATTATAGTCTGTTCCAATTCTAGTTTTGGCAAAAATAATAACCAAAATGAGGCTTTATAAAGAGCTCTAAAATGCAGTGGGAACACAGCCTAAGGCCATGTTCACACAATGTATGAACATTGGCCGTTGTTTGACCCGGCTGGTTTAAGATGTAGTATCGGCCAGATGCAGTATTGGCCAGACGAACATAACTTTATTTCAATGGGAATGCGGGCACATTTGGGTGTGCCCGCACTCCAATTTGCCATAGACCACAATGTAAAGTACAGCCGGGAGCCGTACTCTACAATGTGACCACAGGCTATCTTGTATGACCGCTGTTCACTGAACAGCAGACACAGAAAATAGACCTGTCAATTATTTTGTGCAGCCGCAGAGAACCAGGGTGTATACACTATGGCCGTGGTTCCACACACTGCTATGAAATTTAGCAGTGCTGTTAACTAGAGATGAGCGAATACTGTTCGATCGAATAGATATTCGATATCGAATAGTAAGGTATTTGATCTATTGAATATTATCGAATAGTTCGCAGAATATTCGATAAATATTGGATAAGCGTTCAAATCCCCCAGCTTCTGTTTTTTTTACCTCCAAGTGGTCGAATAGATGTTTTTCAATAGTCGAATACTTTTTCCCATAGACTTTAATGGGATTGAATATTCGATCAAATATTTGAATATTCTGGAGATATTTGTACGAATATCGAATATTGGAATATTTTACTATTCGCTCATCACTACTGTTAACAACAGCGGTTGATGCACTCTGGAACAGCCGTTGTTTAACAGCTAAATACAGAGTGTGAACGTGCCCTAAGGTCTGATTCACATGTTCAGTGCACGAACCATATTTACAGACTATGTACTACGGACCAATCTTCATATCTCCCACCATCATCATTTATGATGATGCTGTGAGCTCCACGATAGAAAAATCTTCATGCAACTGTACCGACACGGCTGTGTTAGATTTCTTGTAGGCAGTAATTGGGCATCATATAAGGGTTTATTAATCTTTTTATTTACCTTACTGCATTTGCTCTTTTGTAAGCTGTATAGTCATAAATACAAAAACCTATATTAGGGTCTCTGACCAATAATTAGCAAATAGGGTTCACTATATATATCCAAAACCAAAGAAAAACCCTAAATAAACACAAATCACATGCCAAAATTAGTTTAACAAAATATCAATCCTTTATTAGTGTATAAATCCCAAACCTATCCCATAAAAACAACATATACACATAAGACACTTAAAAGACACGGTGCAGGGGACCATAAAAATCTATAGCATATTGCAATACACCAGCAAGAAAAGGGGAGAGCAGAACTAAGATAGTTTACATAAATAATGGGATTTCAGATGGCTTGAATCAAGTATTAAAAGTGCTATGTGCAACCAATATACATCCAACCAGGTACTGAGTATAGCAAAAGGAACACATTTATACATCACATGGCTAACATTGCCATCCCTGGAATAGTAAAATCTCAGACCAGTGCCAAACAAATTGAATCCCAATCCCCTTATGATGCGGCCCCTGCACCTCACCCTCCAACGCGTTTCGTTGACCTTTCTCAAGGAGTGGTGAGATGTGCAGAGGTAGGCACACTTATATATCCAGTGCTGTCATTAGACAGCCTATAATAGGCCGTGATTACAATTACCTGGCGCTCCGTTAGGTTTTTAATTAGGGTGATTATTATTGTGCGTGGTGCAAGAGATATAGGTTGGGCACATATGAATATGGGAGATTTTTGTTTGGCGGCTATGATATAGGGAATATAGGGAGACTCCGTCCTAGCTTCTAGTATTGGTAGGTCCTAATTGGCGGTTATGATGTAGTAAGTATAGGGAGACTTTGGCTAAGATTTTTAATGCACACTCTTGCACTTTAGGCACTTTTTATTTTATTTTACTCTGTCACTTTATGCACATTACATTTTTATATATTTATTTATATATATTTTTATATATATTTTTTATCTCACATATCATACATACTTTTTTTTTTTTTTTTTTTTTTTAATTTATATGCACTTTTGCACTCATTCACTTATGCATTCACAGCGCACTATATATATTTATATATATATATTTTTTCATAAAAAAAAATTTTTAAATATATTTTTTCATTTGTGTATTTTTGGTCACTCATTCAACACTTTGGTTTTGGTTTCACACATTTTCTCTTTATATCACATTGAATGCACTCATGCACTTTATGGCACTTAATCAGATAAACTGTTTTGATATTTAATTTTTATATTTTTTTTCTTTATTATAATTGTATTTTTTATTTTTTATTTTTTATTTATTTTTTATTTTTTATTTTTTATTTATTTATTATTTATTTATTTCTTATTCTTATTTACTTATTTATTTGCATTATTATCATCATCATTATTATTTTTATTATTATTATTTCCATTATTATTATTTTCATTTTTTATTTTTTATTTTTTTCATTTTTTCATTTATTCATTTATTTATTGTAAAAAAATTTTTATTTTTTATTATTATATTTTTTTATGTTTTTTATTTATTTTCATGCACTTACATCAGTATTTAATTCATCAAATTTAATTAGCCTTTATTCACACTAATTGTACACATCACTTTAATCATGGTTTTCTATTTTAGTGTCTTAATTATTCACTTTGTCTCGAGTATGTACACACATAATTATTTTTATTGATATAATCATGCTTCACATTTTTTGCCTATACTAAACATTTTCGGTCATATTACTTTCACATAGTATTAATTTAATGGGTATTGTCTATTATTAGATTCGGTATTAGTATTTATTGAGTGGAGATTGCTTCATTTCTATATGTAGTATATGGTTTAATTATCCACAGGGACAGGTTATGGGCAATTCAGGAGCTGTCTCCCTTTTCCAACATGGCCGCCGTGATTGAGCGCTCCGGTGCGCATGCGCTCCCCCCGTTGTGACGACTTCCGGTCCGACGCTCGCACCGCTGACGGCGCACGTCATGCGTCCTCGGTGATGCGGCCTCGTGGCAGGCGTGGTCTTGGCGGAGGGGGGCGGCATGGCGTCGGAGCGCCAGGTAATTGTAATCACGGCCTATTATAGGCCGTCTAATGACAGCACTGGATATATAAGTGTGCCTACCTCTGCACATCTCACCACTCCTTGAGAAAGGTCAACGAAACGCGTTGGAGGGTGAGGTGCAGGGGCCGCATCATAAGGGGATTGGGATTCAATTTGTTTGGCACTGGTCTGAGATTTTACTATTCCAGGGATGGCAATGTTAGCCATGTGATGTATAAATGTGTTCCTTTTGCTATACTCAGTACCTGGTTGGATGTATATTGGTTGCACATAGCACTTTTAATACTTGATTCAAGCCATCTGAAATCCCATTATTTATGTAAACTATCTTAGTTCTGCTCTCCCCTTTTCTTGCTGGTGTATTGCAATATGCTATAGATTTTTATGGTCCCCTGCACCGTGTCTTTTAAGTGTCTTATGTGTATATGTTGTTTTTATGGGATAGGTTTGGGATTTATACACTAATAAAGGATTGATATTTTGTTAAACTAATTTTGGCATGTGATTTGTGTTTATTTAGGGTTTTTCTTTGGTTTTGTATAGTCATAAATATTTGTAATGTTAATGGACCAAATGTAAGGAGCTGACATCTATTTAATGTGTATATCCACCTTAACCAAATCATGACAAAGCCAGATAATGGATATTATTCCTGCTCCATTACGCATATACATTGCCTAATTATAGTTACTACTCCCACAGTCTAGCAGGAGCAGTTCGGTGTACGGACCTTAGGGAGAAGATAGAAGTGGTCTTTAACCCTTTGAAGACCGGGCCAATTTTCATTTTTGTGCTTTCGTCTTTTCCTCCTTGTGCTTAAAAGGCCATAGCACTTGCACTTTTTCACCTAGAGACCCTCATGAGCCCTTCATTTTTGCCCCACTAATTTTACGTTGCAATGACATGAAGTATGCTCTGAAACCAGGAAAAAATTATATGTGTTGTAAAATTTAAAACAAAATGCAATTCTTTTAATTTGGGGGGGGGGAAGGGGGGGGTTGCGTTTGTTTATTTATTTATTTAGGGGAAAAGGGAGCGATTCAGACTTATTAGGAGAGGGGATTTTTTATTAATAAAAAAACATTTATTTTATTTTACACACTAACTAGAAGTCCCCCTGGGGGATTTCTAGTATAACTACACTGATCTCTCATTGAGATCTTTGCAGTACATATATACTGCATAAATCAATGAGATCAGCGATCTTTTGCTCTCGCATTCTACAGCCGAGAACAATAGATTGCCTAGCCAGGATCAGCGCCATTACAGCGCAGACCCCTAGCCGGATCACAAGCAGGGACCGCTCCTCCATAATCATGTTGCAGAGGGGCGTTCCCCCACTAGACCACCAAGTACAGGGAAAAGCAGCCATTTAAATACAGCTGTCAACTTAAAGCTGCATTTAAAGCTGCATTCAAATGGCGGGTGTGGCGATTGGACCTTGCCCTCTAACTGCCGTGGTCCCAGGCTGCATAAAGCAGCCAGGATTGCGGCGGTTCAGAACAGGGCCTACCTTCTCCTGGTAACTTAACAACCCACTTACTGGCTGTGGCTAAAACTCTCTTTACCCTAAAATGGAGATAGACTACACTACCCACTCATTTAAAATGGCTTAACAAAGTCAATCAAAGCTGCAGATTTGAAGTGCTCACAAGCCGGTCCAATAGAACTCACAATATTTTCCTTAAAACATGGCAAGATTCTAAATATTCCACTTTAATCTCTTTACTGCACCCTACCCCCTCAACCCGGGAAATAACCAGGAAACAATGAGAATGTAGGCGACCCAAAGGAGTGGTATCACGAAACAAAGAGGGTAAAATAAGATGTGTAGCACATACATATATGTAAAGGAGAAGAAATAGGCTGTTTTTAGTAAAGTAACTTACATCACTGTACTATTTTTCTTCCCTATGCATCTGGTTTCTTCCTGGTTTCTTCTCTGAACTGTGACCGAGCTGCTGCCATGCAACAATGCTGACACTTTCCCACAATCCCCCTTGCTTGCATGTGAAGTGATAACCAACTATCAGTACTAATGAGACAGATCATGTGACTGCAATTGAACTGAGCAGGAGTGATCCAAGCTAGTGGAAGCCTGGCAGGCTCTAAACTGGGGCAACAGGTTATCAAACAATGCAGGCACATTGGGGAATTAGTGAGTCTATATCTCTCAAACATACATTTTAATGTGACTGTACCGCCAGGTCCAGGCAGAAGCACTGGAGGCAGGCCGACCCACTATTAGTGGAAAGAAACCCCAGCCCCTCCATGACGTGACTCCATTAGAATCAATGGAACCCTATCATAGAGGGGCGGGGGTTCCTCCCAATAAGGGTGGGTCAGCCCGCCTCCAGTGCTTCAGCCTGGGCCTGGTGGTACAGTCACTTTAAGAAATGCTTGTAATATACACACGGTCAGGCACCGGACGGCAGGGACAAGACAAGACAGTGAGCCCTGACGCTGAACCCACCAACTGTCCCTACCTATTTGCCTCAAAAGGCCCTAGGCAGCCGTGGACAACCACGAAGGTGGTCCCTGCACTAGTATAGGTGCACCAAGAACAAGACAGACAAACAAACACAATAAACAATACTAAACAGTCCGGGTCACAGCAATCGGGCAGCAAAAGTACAAAATCAGAATCCAATAGGCGTAGTCAAAGTACAGGCAATATGGTCAGGGGCAGGCGACAAGCAAGGGAGGTCAAAGATACAAAGGCAAAGATCAGGAGATGCAAAAAAAAACATAAGCCACTAGCAGGCAGAGACAAAGCAATAACCAGCAATGAGTACACAGACTGGGGTAGTTATATAGGAGGCCAGGGTTCTTGTGTAGGACATAATTGGACCATCCCCCTGATCCCCAAGCACAGACACCTGACAACAAAACAAATCCACTGGCAGGAAGCTGTCACCTGTCAGTCACAGCAGAACCAAAACAAAGATTAACCATGACATGGCCAGACAGAAATCAGCAGGTGCAGTCGGGTGTGTCCACCAAACCAAGTGAGCAGATAAAACAGTGTTCAGACACTGCAAAACAAAACACAGAAACAGAATACAAGAAAATCAGAGCCTTCCACAGCACGAGCCGAGGGGCACATCACGCTCCGCAAAGATACAATCCTGACAGTACCCCCCCCCTTTTATGAGGAGCCTCAGGACCCTCACAGAACTCAACTTCAATTTAAAAAATTGGCATCTGACTCCCATTCATCAGAAGAAGAGTCCATGGCATGACTTACTGACAGGACGAGCAGAAGAACATGATAAATTCTCATCAGATACAGGAAAATCAGGTACAACAGTGGTACCTGTACCTGTGCGCACAAGTGACTTTCCTCTGAGTCACCTGAACGCCGATGATCCGGGAGCTGGTTTTCTGGCCGCTTGGGACACTTATGGCAGAAACTGATGAAGTGGATTCTGTCACCACAGTAAAAGCATAGACCGTTGTGTTTTCGATGTTCTCGTCTGGTCCTGGCATTCGATCTTCCCATCTGCATGGGCTCGTCCTCAGGAATGTCAGGGGTAACAATAGGTTTTTTGACAAACAGGAGACAGGGGGTTTTCGAAGAGTCAATGCCTACTCTCTCCCTATTTCTGTCACTGAGTCTACGATCGATGCGAATGGCCAAATTCATGGCCTGCTTAAGGGTGGAAGCATCTGGATGCCCTGTCCAGGCATCCTTAATGCCCTCAGACAACCCCTGCTTGAATTGGCATCTAAGTGCAGGATCATTCCACCCGGATGGAACGCACCACTAGCGGAACTCAGCACAATACTCCTCCACCGGACGCTTGCCCTGTCTCAAAGTTGTCAACTGTCTCTCAGCTACTGCTGCCTTGTCAGGGTCATCATAAAGTAATTCCAATGCCGAAAAAAACTTGTATCCACAGAAAATAATTCAGTGGCATCTGAAGGCAAAGAAAAGGCCCACTCCTGCGGAGGTCCTTGTAAGAGGGACAAAACAATGCTCACTCTCTGGCTCTCATCTCCAGAGGACTGGGGACGAAGTCTAAAAAACAACTTACATCCCTCTCTGAAAATTCGAAAGGCCCTTCTATCGCCTTTGAATCTTTCAGAAAGCTGCACTGGAGGTTCTGCGGGAACAGCAGCAGATAGCACAGCATTCTGGCCCAGGAAAGACTCTACCTGCTGCACACGTTGCGCAAGGTCCAGAACAAGCTAGTTGAGACGTTGCATTTGCTCAACCAGAACTATCACAGGGTCCATAGCCAGGTGAAGAGAAAAAAAAAGTAAGGCTGGTTATTCTGTCAGGCACCAGACGGCAGGGACAGTGAGCCCTGACGCTGAACCCACAAACTGTTCCTACCTATTTGCCTCAAACGGCCCTAGGTAGCCGTGGATAACCACAAAGGCGGTCCCTGCACTAGTATAGGTGCACACAGAACAAGACAGACAAACAAACACAATAAAGAAGCCATCGGCAGTGGCTGTATCCCAGTTTTCCAGGCGTTCCTTACGATGTATCCACCCGCTGCACGGAGCCGGCGGACAGCGGGAGTCAGCTGCCGAGATTTCTGATTCATACGAACCAGAAATCTGGCTGGTTCGCTCATCTCTATTCATAACAATCAGGCAGCAAAAGTACAAAATTAGAATCCAATAGGCATAGTCAAAATACAGGCAATATGGTCAGGGGCAGGCGGCAAGCAAGGGAGGTCAAAGATACAAAGGCAAAGATCAGGAGATGCAAAAAAACAGAAGACACTAGCAGGCAGAGACAAAGTCAATAACCAGCAATGAGTACACAGACTGGGGTTATATAGAAGGCCAGGGTTCTGGTCCAGAATGTAATTGGACCATTCCCCTGATCTTCAAGCACAGACAACTGACAACAAAACAAATCCTTTGGCAGGAAAACCTGTCAGTCACAGCAGAACAAAAACACAGATTGACCATGACATGGCCAGACAGAAATCAGCCGATGCATTCAGGTGTGTCCAGTGTGTTCAGACACTGCAAAACAAAACACTGAAACAGAATACAAAAAGATCAGTGCCTTCTCGGCCACACAGCAGGAGCCGAGGGACGTATCACACTCCGCAAAGATACAATCCTGACACACACACTCCATTATATGTGTGTGCTCAGTTGTCCTCAATATTCATGAGCACCAGCTCCTTCTGCCCTATGGCAGCTGATTGGCAGTTGTCTTTCTATACTGTGTATAGGCAGGCGGCTATCAATCAGCAAATGTTGAGTTGAGGGGTTGGCACGGCACGAAGCCCATTCTTCTGCATATCAGGAGAACGGCTGAATAGAACAAGGTTTTTTTCATTCTGTTGAAACCTATGAGCTTGTTGGGGTGCCCTACAGTATAGATATGGCATGTAGAACATTTCTGATGTGAACATTTCCTTGGACTTTTTCACATATAGGGAGCATAAGCAATAAAAGTACCTAGGGCAGCATGAACCCTACATATAGCCCTGCCCAGAAGTGGAACATTTGATTCAAGGTTAAAATTCATGTCAGCTTAATTATATCCCATTCTTTCCTCATTTGTACAAGCCAAAAGGCAGATAAATCATTAGATTGACAGCCAGACATTTTAGATGCTATTCTTGTATGTCAAGGATCCAATCTGTTTTCTATATTCAGAATTGCTTGTGTATATATCAGTGGTCTCAGCGTGACTATGTTGGAAAAAGAATGGTTATCAATAGCATAGCTACGATGGAGGCAGACCACTCAGCTGCTATGAGGTCCATGGGGCAGGGGGCCTGGGCCTCCTTCGGCAAAACACATGGCCTGCCTCCATGGTACTACGGTACCAGCTACTGACATCTCACCAACAGCCCCCCCCCCCCCCTGGCACCTGCTGCCATGATCCTCCGCTCCACCTTCTCCCCCCGACAGAGACAGTGGGCAGCTTAAAGCTGGGAGATGATCCCCTCCCCCGTCCCCCTTGTATAGACACAGTGTCTCGGATGGTGCGCAGAAACTGCTGGCAAAATCCCCTGACTCTGTCCCCGCATCCTCGGGAAAGACGCTCACCCCCAGACAGAGACAGCACAAGCACTCCTTCAACCCTCCACCCCCCACAGAGACAGCTCAACCCCGGACAGACACAGCTAACTGCTCCCCCCGCCCCCCGTCCGGTGACAGCTTAACAGCACCAACACACACAAATTCATGGGGCCCTGTACAGTTTTCTGCTATGGGGCCCCATGAATCCTAGCTATGCCCCTGATGGTTATATCTACAGTCCATGTATAAAATATCAAGACCCCCGCATTACTAGAAGATCAGCTCATTTGCAAGACAAATGGTGTTATATCTCAAAGTATAAATGAAAAAACCTGCAGTCTTGCTTCTCTTTACACATTCTTATTAGATATAATCCTGCACTGTAACAATCCTGACCAGCTGTCAGACAAATAATATTAGATAGCCTGGAGCTGAGCCAATGTTATATAATCCATTTGTGAGATTTGCACATCACAGTCCTAATTCCACTGTTGTTTTTCTGTTGGTGTTTGAGCAATCACTAAAGAGCAAAGATCAAGCAATTTTGTATCTCCTTGTGTTCAATGATAACAGAGATCCTCTACTACAGTATGTCTGGGCCAGCCTGTGCATTGATAGGAAGCTTTAAATCTCCAGACACTTGACTTCTAAGCAATTAAATAGACCATCCATGAATGAAAGGCTTTGTTGCCTGTGTGTCAGTGCTGATCTTAACCCATACATTTATTCATTGGCCTCTATTCATATACTAATAGGGATGCAGACATGACACATGGGTATAGAAACTACACACACCCCACTGGACTTTGTCATGTTTCATTGTTTAACAACAATCGCAGTGGGTATAATTAGGTTTTTCTGACACTGATCAACAGCAAATGAGTCTTTAAAGGGTTATCTGACAGCATAAAAGGGTCCAAAACACAAGGTAAGATCATTTTGTATTCTACATTATATAATCAATTTTAAAAAGTTGAACACTTCATGACATATTCCTTCCTAATCTGCTCATTTACTTCCTGAAGTAGTCTACAGATAACAGCATTTCATTCCTTCAAATGACTGAGAATCAAGACTTAGGGCCCTATTACACTAACAGATTATCTGACAGATTTTTTTGAGCCAAAGCCAGGAATGGACTATACACAGAGAACAGGTCATAAAGGAAAGACTGAGATTTCTCTTTTCAAATCCATTTTTGGTTTTGGCTTAAAAAATCTGTCAGATAATCTGCTGGTGTAATAGGGCCCTTAAAGGAGTTGTCCGGTGTTAGGCAACTTTTAATAGAAACATAGAAGATTGTCAGCAGAAAAAGACCACTTGGTCCATCTAGTCTGCCCTTTTAGTTTATCCCTTCTTATCTTAGGATAGATATACAGTGTTTATCCCAGGAATGTTTACATTCAGTTATTGTAGATTTACCAACCACATCTGATGGAAGTTTGTTCCAAGCATCCACTACTCTTTCAGTAAAGAAATATTTTCTCACATTGCTTCTGATCTTTTCCTCTACTAACCTCTCACTGTGTCCTCTTGTTCTTGAGTTTAGTTTTTTACTAAAAACACTTCCCTCCTGAACCTTATTTAGTCCTTTAACCCCTTAACGACAAAGGGCGTATAGGTACGCCCTATTGCCGGTAAGGGAGTTCAGAGCGGGGCCGCGCGGCGGCCCCGCTCTAAACCGCGGCGGTCCCGGGTGCCGCGTGTAGCCCGGGACCGTAGGTATTAGCGGGCACGGTCTGATCGCCGTGCCCGCTAATACAGTAATCAGATGCAGCTGTCAAACATGACAGCTGCATCCGATTACCGGATCCAGCGTCTCCCTGGTGTCTAGTGGCGGAGATCGCTCCTCCGGGATGTTATCCCGGAGGAGCGATCTCCGTTTCTGAAGCCGGCCGGGGACCGCTCCAAGATGGCGCCGTCCCCGCATCGGCACTCGTTTGTTTCCGGCTGCAGCAGCCGAAAGCAAACGAGTACCGATCTCATTGATCTCTGCAGCATATCTCAATGAGAGATCAAAGTGTACATACTAGAAGTCCCCCAGGGGGGCTTCTAGTATATGTGTAAAAAATAAAAATAAAGTGTTGTTGTCAATAAAAAGCCCCCTCCCCTAATAAAAGTCTGAATCACCCCCCTTTTCCCAGGTAATAAATAAAAGTAAATAAATAAATAAACATGTTTGCTATCGCCGTGTGCGTAATCGCCCGAACTATTAATTAATCACATTCCTGATCTCGCACGGTAAACGGCGTAAGCGCAAAAAAATCCCAAAGTGCAAAATTGCGCATTTTTGGTCGCATCAAATCCAGAAAAATTGTAATAAAAAGCGATCAAAAAGTCGTATATGCGCAAA